>NW_010362624.1:184950-212690 GCF_000414095.1 Morus notabilis
CTCTTCAAAAAAAAAAAAAAATTCTGGACTTGTATCCTTTAAAGTCTAGTTGGCAAACTATTCCAATATTACAAGTCAATTTTGGCAGAAAAGGGCACTTTTGAAAGGCAACTTGGAAAGCCTATGGGTGAAATTGACTGCACAAACATACATCCTGATCCTCTATACAGTCCGTTGACAAGACAAAAGAATGAAAATTAAATAATTAACACTTGTTCATTTTGCTAGTTTAAATCACAACTCAAATTTTTACTACAGTATTTTCTCTTAATAAATTCAAATTCAATTTTTTCTGTGACTATAATTTTTTCTCACATGAATTTACTTTTTAACTTAAGTTCTCGATTCAAAAGAACGAAATGAACGGGGCTTTAGTGTGTGCATTTAATTATGAGTAGTAAGGTTTTAGTTCCTCTCTTATGGATGCAAATCTTTATAAACTTATAGCAACTATTTCCGACCAGCTTCTGCAGAGCTAAACAGCTTTCCGTTCTTCTTTTCATATTCCAGCTTCAACTCCTCTAAACGCTTGGTTACCTAATGTAATTAATCAAAACAGAATACCTAAGAGGTGGGACAAAATACCCGTCTTGACATTTAAATCATGTACAAAATAGTATCAACTAAGTTTGGCCCTAAACATGCATTTGAGACCTCACTTTGCGACCTATAATTCAAGAAGGCACAAAACTAGCCCCCGGGCTTACAAAAGTTGTAATTTTGATACTTCAGTTGATGAAAGGTAAACTTTTTAATGGTTTTAAACACGTGTGAGTCACGCGACTGTTTTATAAAGGAGAATGACAACAATAAATTTAAACAAAATAGACTTTAAAGTTAAAAAAAAACAAAAACAAATCACAAATGCTTCCTTGCTTTAGTTGTAAGTATCACTTCCTACTGCGCTTATAATCCCCCCATTGTCCTCTCCCTCCTATATTATCTTTTAATAAATGAGTCATGTGACGTAAATGTGTTTAAAACTATAAAAAATTGATGCTTCATTGATGAAAATACTAAAATTGCAACTTCTAATGAGCTCGGGGTCAGTTTTGTGCCATTTTGTATTATAGGGGCCAAAAGACAACTCATATAATTCAGGGACTAATGATGATAATGTACCTTGATTGAGTAAGCCATAGGTAGTAATGTATCCGGATCCATCGCATCCTCAGGGAAGTTGCGCAGAGCGTGTATGAGTTTCTCGAAGGGTAATTTCACCTTTTAAAGAAAAAGATACAGACATGCAGCTATAAGAAGGAAAGATACTGATTACATCATGCATGGGTCTGAAGCAGAATAAGATTCCTTGTATGCTTACCAAGTCATCGTGGCAATACTTTAACAGGGCCAAACCAACTTTGAACACAATTTTAACACCCTGGCAAAAACGTATCAAAAAATAGATTCATATTGAGTTTAAAACCAAAGATAGTACTTCAAAGGACTAAGTTTCAACAACATAGGATACCAACCTCATAAAGAAAAACATCCCAAATTCGAAGAGCCAAGTGGAATGGGAATGAATATGAGAAAACAGTGATAAACCATTGACTGGCATACATGCTAGGATTGATCATTTCTTGAGAAAAATGCTCACCCAGCTTTGGCAGATACTCCTTCACCAAGCGGTCAAACTGATAAAGGTATTGTTGTACCAGAGGTAGCCCTACCTACTCAACAATAAGCAGAAACTCTACCTCAAAATACTGAAAATTGTTCTTCATAGGCAAGCCAAAAAAAAGAAAAAGAAAAAAAAAAGAAAATCCCAGTAAAACTCAAATATATACTAGAAAGAAAAAGACACCGAACAAGCCGGTTTTGCTAGGGCGAGTTCTATGTTAGATATCAAAAGAGTCCCATGTGGAATAAATATAAAATGGTGTGTGGGTTTTTAAGCCCTTGGATCCCCTCCCCTTGCAAGCCGGTTTTGCTAGGGTGAGTTCTACCTAATGGGTTTGTAACATCCTATAGATCTAGGATTCCGAAGCTCAGATTGATTGTTGCCAATCAAGTCCAACTTCTATACGTGACGACTTCTGCATGCACATACATCTAATGGCAGCATAAGACAATCTTGTTCACCAAACTCTAACCATACAAAAAAAAAAATGATAATAAGACACTGAAGAAAAGGTACCAGATACAATCCTTCCATTGGAGCATGCACAGCTCCTTTAAGTAGAGCAACCAATAACCAAAACGCATCCTCTTCACTCATATAAAGAAGCAACAACCCAGCCAGAAAACCCATTCCCTGCATTTTCAACAAATCGAATTATTCAGTATTTGGCTTGAACTTAGTAGAGGAAAAAGAAGACAAAGTCAACAAACCTGTACATATCCAACATCTCTGTCATAGACAGAGTATGCCTTCAGAACATTGTAGAGGGACCTTTGGCCAGGGCCATGTCTCTGCTGGAAGAAGACATGTGAAGGGAAGGTGCGAGAAATATCTCGAATTATATCCAGCTCTGAAGCCGATGTCTCGTATATTACTAATTGCTGCAACAAACATGCAGCTTCTCAAGGACAATGCTACGCATATATGTTCACAAAACAAGTACATCAAATAAAAACTCTGCCATATATTTGCATTGAATCATCAAGAAAAACATCCTAAGCATACCTCTGTACAGTATCCTTAATCATAATTAGAAATTATTTTGATTCTGCTTAACAGAACCATGTTATAGACCCATCACTAACTAGACATTAATGAGTAAAACACAAATTTAAGCCCACAGAAAAATTTATCACGAGACTATATATCAGTGCAGCTTCAAAAGACAACCTGGCTTTTCAAAAGACATCACTTATAGCAGATGATTGATGTGACCCAGAGTCACCAGACTTACCATCAGAAAAAAAGGTTAGAAATTAGCATTTATTCGACCGATCACCTTTTTGCAGAAAATAGTTGCCAAATTTAAACTACGTTACAATACTTTAGCATCAAACGGTATCAAAGACAATGATTTCGACGAATTTGTTTCGCATAAAATAAAACATCATAATCAACGCAAGTGATACCTTTATGTTGACTGCCACCAAGTAGCAATGGTGTGTTTTATAACTAAAGTTAAAGACATAATAAAAAACCTAGTGTAGCATAGAAACAACTTAGAACAACTATATTTCATTTTGTAATCCAATCAACTCTTTAGTTTCACCTCACGATCCAAACAAAGCAATTAAATTTGTACAAACCTACTCATCAACAACAGTCCAGGCATATTATTTCGATCGATTACGTCTATCAAAAGAGACACAATTCAAGACTCCGTGGAGATTACCTCATAAACTCCTGGATTCATCAGTAAAAGGTCCCGACTTCCCGAGATCAACTGCCAAACAAGGCCCCGTAAACAATCAGGAATCCCTTTACTTATCCGCCTTTTAACAACATGAGGCTTCCTTCTGACATAATGCTTCCAATCACTGCCTCCAACCCCAATCATCTTCCTCCATTTTCTAACCCTCCTTTCATCCCTATGGAAACATCACAAGGAAATATGAACATTAACATCTCACACTCATCCAAATTGAAAAACTTAAAAACGGTTCGGTCAAAGAAAAGCACAAACCTTTCATATTCATTGGCTGATCTGCCCTTTGTCAAAGCCTCAGATGAATTATTGACTTCCTGCTTTACAAACCCAAATCTGTCTAGTGGCCTTGGTGAAGGAACTGGACCTGGCTCATAATCATCTATCCGTTTTTTTTCCATTTCACTATTATCAAAATCTCACTTGAAACTCACAATGCAGATTACACAAATTTCTTGTCATCTTCAACTTGTTGACCCTTTCACAACTTCTAAAGCATATAAAGCAAATCTGGGAAAAAAAGAAGAAGTGGTTTTATTTATTTATTTTTTCAATTACTACTTGCATTAATAGCTCTAAAAATGGTAACTGAAACATATAAATACTAAATTGAAAGTCCAAAAACAGATGAATTACCATGAAAAATTAATAATAAAAAAGCTATTTGTTCAAGTGTAATGACCCAAATATCAAAGAGCCAACATGGGCATAATTTTATTAGGATTCCTGAAGCATATGCTGGAGCAATGTTGGTATACGACAAAAGGAAGAATATGATCCATCGAAGAAGGACTAAGGAACTTTGTCCCAAGCCTCTCACAGAGGCACACAGATTCATACCCAATTCCCCAAATAAAATAATTGAAGTGATCATACTAAAAAAAGAAAAGAAAAGAAAAGATAAATATCCAACAGAAAATCAAAACCGCACCTTTTCACGTGTATTATCAAATGGGGTTCATCCCAAAACCATGAATTTCTCAACGAATTGAAAGAGCACGAACAAAACACACGTGGGTATCATAGAACTGATCGAAAACGATGAGAAGACCAACCTGGGTCGGCTAATCTGAGTCGGGAAGTGATGGGTTTTCTCTTCAAATGATTGTCTTGTATTGTACGAGTTTTTTTTTTGTTTTTGTTTTGACGATTATAATAAAGATTGTTGATGTTTGTTTTATGGTTTTGTTTCCAATGAAATTCAGAGGAAAAGGGGAGCTAGGAATGGCGGTTTTGCTTATCCTACAAACCAAACGGATCACTACGCGTGTGTTCAACTGCTAAAGTGTATCATCGGTCTGATGAAAATCATGGAACGATTTGCTCGGAATAATAAAATTAAAAATAAATCAAAAGAAATGTTCCTGCATAGCAATAATCAAATGAACCTAAATAAATTTACAGAACGACGTGCCGTTTTGTATGATGAAACGACAAGTCAATAATCAAATGAACCCAAATAAATTTACAGAACGACGTGCCGTTTTGTATGATGAAACGACAAGTCAAGCGTCCTCAAAGTTTTCGCAAGCTAAGATGAAGACGCAGAACAGAGTCTGCAGTCAGACCAGGATGCCCATGAAGGACCCCACGGGTTTATTTTTTGGATATTCATATCAATATTGATATTGATATTTCTTAGCCTCTTTTCTCCTTCCTTTTTTGAAATTCTCAAAAAGAACGAAACCCAAGAGAACAGATTTCTTAGCTTCAGCTTTGCCTTCACCTGCTGATTCAATCAGGTAGTTACCCCCTTAATTTATCGTGTTCAAAGCTGTTCACTTTTACTCTTTTTTATTTTATTTAGTTTTTTTTTATGGATAAATGGGTCAAATACAGTTAGTGGGTAGTTTTACTTAATAGCAGAAGTTGCAGTAGAGAGAGACATGGCTTGTTTTTCTCTTGCTTTCAGTAATGGGTTCTTGGTAGCCCGTGACAAGTTCGGATTTTGCGGTGGAAAAACCAAGTCTTTGAGGATATGTGAACGTTTTTGTTGTAATCGTGCATTTCCCTTTGCTTCTGTGATGGGATTTCATAGATTTTACAAATCTCAAAATGGGTTGCTTTGGAATGGAAATATTAGCTCATTGGTTAATAATGGTTATTGTAGCGTTTCCCCATTTGGGTTATGCAGTTGTTATAATTTGCAAAATGGGTTGCCTTGTGAAGATGAGATTGAGATATTGAGGAGTGGGAACAATGGAGATAATAAGCAGGCCTATTTGGGGAAAAGAGAAAGCGGTCGAGTGAAAAGGAGAAGGAGATTTTCGTTAAGGTTACGCCCGAGGTTTCGGTTGTTGACTATAAAAATGAAAAGAGCTTCACTTGGTTCTGTGTTGAATGATGTTGGGGCTTTTTTGAGAAAGAATATGAGGATGGTAATGCTTTCTGCTTCGCTTTCTGTTGCACTGGGGTTGTGCTATCTGTTTCTGAAGATAACTTCATTGCCATCTCCAAAAATGGTTCCATATTCAGACTTGATCGCGAGTCTCCAGAATGGTTCTGTTACCAACGTTCTGCTCGAAGAGGGATCTCGTCGTATATATTATAATACGAAAATGCAGAATATAGAAGATACTGGAATGTCCAACAGAGAGTCTACGGCAATAAGTCTTCCAAATGAAAGTGTGGCAAATAATGTTGTGAGCGATGATGTTTCAAAACCAGTCCAGCCGGTGAGTGCAAATGTAATGAAGAAATTTCTGAGGAAACGAGCTTCAACCCCAGAATGGCAGTATGCCACGAGAAAAGTAGATCATGATGAGGAGTTTCTTCTTAGTTTGATGAGAGAGAAGGGGACTATATATAGTTCAGCCCCTCAATCAGTGCTGATGTCAATGAGGAGTACTTTATTAACTGTGATAGCACTGTGGATTCCTTTGATTCCGCTAATGTGGCTACTTTATCGTCAACTTTCTGCTGCTAATAGCCCGGCAAGAAAGCAGAAACATGATTTGGAGATGGTCGGCTTTGATGATGTTGAAGGTGTTGATGCTGCTAAGTTGGAGCTCATGGAGGTAAGCGTCTCTTCACTTGAAAATTATGGCAAACATGCAAACTCTCTCTATTGTCTCAATGATAGCTTTATAATTGAATTAATGGTGTTACCTGGTGTTCACAATCTGGATTAGATGTAAAAATTTTATACTTGCTTGCCATTTTCCAAAAGCTTTCTATATGTTTTCTACAAAAGCATTTTCTCAAGCTATGACGTTTGGTTCATGGATTAGAATCATGAGATTAGAACCATTTTCAATTTACGTGTATTTTTTGTGAGAGAAAACACTATAGCGAACTATGAACCATGGTTCGAATTAGGGTATGAATCCCCTTACCAAACACACCATCGCTAGCTAAAACTCTATCGGTATTTAACCAGCCGTGAAATATGATTTTGGCATGATACTAATAGACCGTCACGTGCATATCTCCTCTTGTACATGAACTTTGTAGGATTCAATTTGTTTGGGAAGTAGTTGACCTACAAATCTGTCCAAATTGAATGCTCCTTGTTTATATGTGAATGTATTTGCTGAGTATATCCCGCAATTTGGAAATTTAGGCCACTGATTATCTCTTTGAGTCTCTCCTTTGTTCATCTTTGTTGACACATTTTCCATTTGTAGATAGTTTCATGCCTGCAAGGAGCTATTAACTATCAAAAGTTAGGAGCAAAATTGCCCAGAGGCGTGTTGCTGGTGGGTCCACCAGGAACAGGGAAAACGTTATTGGCCCGTGCTGTGGCTGGAGAGGCGGGTGTACCATTTTTCAGTGTTTCGGCAAGTGAGTTTGTGGAAATGTTTGTTGGAAGAGGGGCAGCTCGCATTAGAGACCTTTTTCGTGTGGCAAGAAAATATGCACCTTCAATTATTTTCATCGATGAACTTGATGCCGTAGGAGGAAAGCGCGGTAGAAGTTTCAATGATGAACGTGACCAAACATTAAATCAGGTAATCGTACTTTGAATCTATCTAATTTCTAATTTCTTGCCATTTTTTTTTCCTGGCCCGTAAAAAGTGGTCCTTATCCTTCGGGATTGACAATATGACAGAAATTATTCATTCATAAATTTTCTGTAATTGGTTTAGTCTAATTGCATATAGGAGCCTTTTAAGAACTTTTAGTAACTTATTGGGATAGAAACTTTTCTTTTATCCCCTGAAAAAGGCTTTGCAATCTCATTTTACTCATAGTTTTCCAGCTTATATGTTGGTTTCTGAAAGTCTTCTACCATTTGTAGCTGCTGACAGAAATGGATGGATTTGAGTCAGACATAAAGGTCGTAGTTATTGCAGCAACTAATCGACCTGAAGCATTGGATCCAGCCCTTTGCCGGCCAGGTCGCTTCTCGAGAAAAGTACTCGTGGGAGAACCAGATGAAGAAGGAAGGAGAAAGATCTTGGCTGTACATTTGAGAGATGTTCCTCTGGAGGAAGACATGAATCTAATATGTGACCTAGTTGCTTCTCTGACCCCAGGTTTTGTGGGCGCTGATCTTGCAAATATCGTTAATGAAGCCGCTTTACTTGCTGCTCGTGAAGGTTGGTCTGATCATATTGTACCTTCCATTCAGAATCCCTTCTCTTTATCATTTTATATGCTCAACTTTCTCCATAAACTCTTTATAACGATGCAATGCTTCCTTTCGAAAAAAAAAAACAAATGATGCACTGCTTATTTCTATATGGTTCTTTGAAGAGAGAAAAATGGAGATTTCTGGGTTCAGTGCAAAAGTTGTAATTGACTTTGGGGTTTTCAGGTGGTGAAACTGTGACAAGAGAAGATATAATGGAAGCAATTGAAAGAGCAAAATTCGGTATCAATGATAAGCAGCTTAGGCCTACCGCACTAAGCAAGGAGCTAGGGAAACTGTTTCCATGGCTGCCGTCTTTGATGAGAAAGAATGACACAAGAGAGGAAGGGTTTCAGGGACCACTAGGATATCAAACTTTAAGCTAAAGAATGCGTATATATTGAGATTTTTCTTGTAACTCATCTTGCATTTTATACTTGAATATTCATATAATTTCTGATGAGTAAGAACTTGATTTATTGTCATCTGTTCAACACATAATGTGATAGCTGGGAATGATTTTGCATTAATTCCCATAACGATTCGAAAATTTTTACAACAAATTAGAAGTTTCTACTTCTTAATAGCTGAAACATTTGAAGGGTTTCATTTTTATGAAGCCAGAAAGTGTCATACAGTCATACATAAATGGAGTCTCATCTCATGAATCTTCTGAGATCTTCTATTTGTGATTCTGGTTCATTTCAATTCGACAATGTCTAGTCTAACTCTAGTCTAGTATGTCCTTACCATTCATTCATTTTGAAGGCCTAGTCTAAGTGCATCTCCAATGCAATGCTATAATTAATGTATGCCAATTGCAAATTTAACATTATTTAAGTGCAAAAAAACTCTCCAATGCAACGTTATTTGTTATGCTAAATTTCCTATATATTATACTTTGTGACAAATTTCCCATCAAGTATATCATATGAGAAATTTAACATTTGATTTCTATTAGTTGAAATGTTTGCTTTTTCTATGTGATTGAATGCAACTTTTGCATTTTCTAATATTTTAAAACTAAAAGTTTTCTTTTACAACTTCCAAAGTTTACTAATTATAGGTAAATGTATATTTAGCATTTTAAATAGCATTATGTATTGGAGTAAACATGAAAATAATATACCATATCATATTTTTTGATGCTAAATATATAATCAGCATTAACATTTGCATTGAAGTGGTCTAATCTAGCCTAATCATGTTATTTTCTTTCCCTTTTGTGAAAAATATTTGGATTATTTTAGTTCACATACTCTGCTATTCTCTAGTTCCTTAATTCCAATGATAAGTCAAGTTAGAGGTGGGGTGGCCTTGTTATAGGTAAATTTAAGATGACAAAACATTTGCTCTACTGGGAAAATGACTTTCAAGGTCTCATTCGGAACGAAATTCTTTGCAGGCCATGGTCATTAGAAGAATTCGAATGTAAGCTTTTAGAAGTTCTTTTAGGAATCCTTGGAAATGCAATTCTTAACTAAACGAATCATTTCTCAGATTAACCAAATGGGAGATCGGGGCTGGTACTAAAATCCGTTCCATGGGAAGACATTTATAGTGTGACGATCAGCCCTTTGTTATCTCCTTTCCAGGACTCTTACAATTTGTTAGCACTCATATTGCCCCTATTGCAGAGGTTTGCATGGCTCCTTACAAAACATTTGGAACTCTGGCCTTTGAAGAAATCTAAATGAAAAGAGACTTTGAACTTGTCTTACTTGCTCTCACCCTTTCATTTCAGATAATAAACAAGTCAGTTGTGCAATTTTCATTTAGGATAGCGCACCTAATGTGTTCTCTTTTTTATTTTCTAGTATAAGTAAAATTTTTCATATATGTATTTTCTACGTTATTAAAACTTCAATTATAACTTAATACGTGCATCAACATATCCAAACTAATGAATTGGAAATTGGATAGTTAGGTAAATTTTATTCTTTTTATAGTTTTAGTATTATTTTGTTCTTTTTTTGGTAACTCATAGGACTTTCCTCTACATTTAACATTGTCCTGATTATCTATCTATTCCTAACTACGTAAAAGAGTACATATGAGCTCCTATTCATTTTGTGGTCGTCCAATGCGCATCGTTAAGGATTTTTTTGTTTAAATATAAATCCTTTATTAGCTTCTTTTCTAAAACTGATGATGCTCCAAATTGGAAAACCTAACCCACCTTAAAGCTTGTTTGGAATTTAGATTTTAGGATTGAAAAAATAAAAGAAAATGTGAGGGCAAATATTTTTTGGAATCAAATGAATAGAAATAAGAGAGAAAACTTATTAGAGTAAGCCTTGATTTTATTTTCCTTAAAAAGGAGGAAAATAAAATTTTAAGAAAAATTAAGGGAAAATTAAATAGCATTTTTATTACATGTTTTTAAAGTACATAGCATAATTTTTATAACTTGGTAAATTATAACATATATTGTCTTCCCTTTTTAAATATTTATTGTCTTTTCCAATTTTACTCTTTCTTATTTTTCCCTTTTCCCCTTTCTATTATGCTTCTTTCTCCTATTCTCTCTCATGCGTCTGTTTAGAACCCTTTCTCTCTCTTCGATTCTCTCTCTCCTCCGTCCTCTCCCTCTCTCTCCTCCGTCCTCTCTCCGTCTCTCACCTCCGCAGGTTCCTCCCCCTCTCTCTCACCTCCATTAGTTCCTCCTCTCTCCCTCTCTCCACGACCGCTTCTGAATTTATAGAAATCTGGTTACTAAATAGTGATTGCGTGATTGTGAGATCTCGTCATTGCTGGTGGTGATGATGATGAAATCTAGACGGATAGTCAAAAGCTGACATCGCTAGAACCTCGACGAGATTTGAAGGAGATGGAGGTAGTCAAGACATTGCCGGTGAACTAGAACCACACGCGAACCAGATCCCGTGGTGAAGGTCGCGACATTAGCATTAGAGCCGGAGGAGATCGACGAGCAACTGGTGGGCAATGGCGACCACAAATCGTCGAGATTATTGCGCCGTGGTGGATTTCGGTCGCGATCGCTGGTCACAACTTCGATATCTTTTTCTCTCTCCCAGCTCATCTCCTTTTTTCTCTCTCTGATTCACGATCAGATTTTGACAACATCGCTCTCCGGTGCAATCTCATCTTCTAGGGAGAAGATCCACTTGAACAAAGCCATATCCAAGCGAAGAAATTCCACAGACATCGCGATTGTCGATTCTAGCACGATCTCATCGTCTTGAAGCTAGATCTTATCATCGCTGCTCATGTGAGCCAACGATATGCGAATTCTGATTCAGGCAAGCATCATTGGCGGTGAGGCGAGGAATGTGGAGATTTGTGGATTCTCGAGAACATCTAATGATTTTGATTTTGTGGATTTTTCGTGATTTTTACATTTTCTGATATATGAAAGTTTTGGTAGATTTGTTTGTATTTTTCAGTTTTTTTGTTGTTGTATTTTTTGAATATAGTAAATACTATATTTACCAATAAATATTAGACTGAATATAATTTATGATCTAATAAATATTATATTTATTAGTAAAAATTTTACTGAATTTAGTATTTACCGTTAAATACATTATTTATCGTGAAATACAGTAGTTACTATTTACTGACGCAAGCGGTCAAATTTTTAAATAAATAGAGTGTTTATAAGTAAATATATTATTTATCGATAAATACAGTATTCAGTGGTTGTCGAAGTCGGTCGTCGAATTTTCAGATAAATATGGTAAATATAATATTAACAGTAAATATGATATTTATCAGTGGCCGAAGCCGTCTGTTGGATTTTCAGATAAATATGATAAATACGGTATTTACTAGTATATATGATATTTATAGGTAAATACAGTATTTATCACTCTATGAAGCCAGTCGTCAGATTTTTAGATAACTATAGTGAATATGATATTTACTAGTGAATATGGTATTTACCTGTAAATATAATATTTATTAGTCACCGGAGCATGTCGCAGAATTTTTAAATAAATATGATAAATACAGTATTTACCAATCGTCATAGATGACCGCCGGTGACGGTTACAAGAAAATGACTATCGGCTGCTGAATAATAGTCAACGGTTGCCGGAGCTGGACATGACATTTGCTGGTAAATATGATATTTACTGGTAAATATAATGTTTAATAGCCGCCGAAGTCAGTGGCAGGATCTTTAGATAAATACGGTATTTATCGGTAAATACTATTTTAAACGGTTGCCAGAGTCAGTGGTTGAATTTTCAGATAAATACGGTATTTACTCGTAAATATACTGTTAAATGGTCATAAGAATCAGTGCCTAAATTTTTAGATAAATATGATATTTACTATTATATACGATATTTATTAGTAAATATAGTGTTAAACGGTCACTGATGTCAGTGGCCGAATTTTTGGGTAAATATAATATTTATTTGTAAATACAGTATATATTGATAAATACGATATTTACCTATAAATACAGCATTAAACGGTCGCTGGAGTCGTGGTCAGCTTTTCAGGTAAATATGATATTTACTAGTAAATACGGTATTTATCAGTAACTACAGTGTTAAACAATCGCTGAAAAATAATTACCAGTCGTCAAAAAACAGTCATAAGTTGTCAAAAAATGGTCTCCAATTGTCAATCCCGGTCATCGTAGACTTGATTATAATCTACTTATTTTAAAAAATATGTTATAATTTACTAGTTTTTAAAAAATAAATATTTAAAGAAAAGAGAGATGTGGGAAAAAAATAAATTTTTTTAAAATTTTAATAATATTTAAAACTTAAAATATCAAGTTATAATTTATTATTTTTAAAAAATATGTTATAATTTACTAATTAATTTACCGATTATGCTATTTCGCTCTTTTATCTCGAAAATTAATAGGGTTCTCCGGTCGGCCCCGCCCTCGCCCTCGCCCTCTCTCTCTATCTCCTTCTTCGCGTCTCGCTCTTCAGTCTTCACCACTCGCTCTTTAGTCTTCACCACTCGCTCTTCTTCTTCTTCTTCTTCTTCTTCTTCTTCTTCTTCTGACGGCGGGTGAAGCTCGGACGCCGGCCGACTGAAGCTCCGACGGTAAGTCTTTAATTCTCTCTGTTTCTTTCTGTTAGTCCTAGATTTGTGTTTTTGTTGTGGGTATTTCATCCTTTATTATTTTCTTTTCTGAAACTGATACTCCAAATTGGAAAACCCTACTCACCTTTAGTTTTAATCTCTTTCAGTTTCACACTTTCACTTATCGGCTCTCTCTCTCTCAGACTCAAACTAACAACCTTTGCCCAGTGATCTCCTTCGGCGTCTCTGAGTGAGGGTCTCCTTGCTTCTAGTCAACTCTGATTCTGGTGAGCGTTATTCTTATCTTAATTGTTGATAACTCTGTTTGTTTCCTCGTGGATTTTCCATTGTTTCGATTTTTTGTTTCAATTTTTTTTGTTTGAGTGTTTTTTTGGTGATGCGGCTTGTTTGATTGCCGAGAACAAACAAAAGCATATGATGCAGAGTTGAGTTTTTTGATTGTTGTGTGTGTCAATTTTCTTTTTAACTTTTATAATTTTTTTTTCCATTTGTTTCTGTCTCACAAATGAAGTTTAAAGGTAAATCTCGAAATCTTCTCTGGTTGATGAAATGACCAAATTAATAGAGCAGAACAATTAAAGTAGGCGAGAAAAATCGTGCTAGCGCCCCAATCTAACAAGGACTGATTTGATTACTTGCTGTTATATGGAGAGTAAGACAGCGTAATCTTTTATTTCATCTATATTTATTGGTGCTATTATGCTATACGAAGTATAAAAGGAAATTTGAGATTCTTGTATTTTGCTCTACTTTGTATGGGGTTGCTAAGAAAATCTTACATTTTATCTTCATGTGTCAAGTTCTTAAATTTCATACCTTAGATAAACAAAAATATCTATATCTCTGTAAATTTGCCATGATATGGGTGGTTTTCATACGCCTGAATCCTGATATTTTTTTCCGCTCTTATTGGCGATCAAAACCAGACAAATGGAAAAGACAAGCATACTTGTGGCATGTGGCCTTACCAACATGAAGCTATTATGATTTACAAGCACTTGTCATCAAGAGATTATACGGGTACAGTTGATGCAGAATCAAGAATTTATGTGAATACGAAAGCCAGGGAATAGAAATCAGGTAATACTATCCCTTGATCATTAAAAAAAAAATGTATGTATTGTTGTTTAACATGGTAATTCTGAGGCTAGCCCTGTTTTTGGTAATTGTCTAATTGACGTGCTAAGCCCTTTAAACTACAAGTGATGTCATATTAGTTAAACTGCTATTTCTCTCAATTTGCAGATTTGACTTTCATGTTCCTAATTTAAGATAATAAGAAAAAAGAAAAATCATCGCGTGTTTAACACCATCAGCAATATGAAGCTGATTCTGTTTTTTCATCAGTTATCTGTTCTTTTTTTTTCCCCTAAATTACCGTTGCAATTTGAAATGCCAATTTTAACGCAATCAAGAAGTTGCTCAAAGAAAGAAATTATATGTTGGAATTCATAGAGCATACAGTCTAATTAACTCCCCATGTTTCCAATTCTTCATTTTTGTTTGTCCACCATCCTGTGTTGGTTTCTTTAACTTGATATCATATATAATATATGTATAATCTCTCTGTATCTATCCTCAATCCATGTAGTATTTTGATAAGCAAGAAATTGTATTGATGGCATTCATTTTTTTTAATGTTTGTATTGTACAGAGCAGTTAACAAATCAAACCTCCTCCAAGTTTGGAAGTGTGAGAGAGTGGGAGACTTAGAGTGGATCTTGAGAGGAAAATCAAATCAAATTCAGATTGAGATGAGATGAGCCAATAACAGCCTAATTGTCAAGCCACTATTATCATGGCTGACGCTCAGCCTCAGCCTCAGCTCTCATTTCCGGCTTCAGCCTCCATGGCCTTCATGCCCCAAACTCAAACTCAAACCCCGGTTTCTTCTTTCCCACTTCAGCCTCAAGCTCAAGCTCAAGCACACACTAACTATGCGGATCAAGCTTTGATCCCTTTTCCTACTCCTCAACCTCCCGCTCCGGCTCCGGCGAGTTCTTCTCGTACGTCTTTTGTATTTCTTCCCATCTTTTTCCTTTTCTGTTCAATTATAGGTTTATGCAATAATGAAAGCAATGGATTATCTTTTTAGGGTTATGGTTTTTTTTTTTTTGTTTGACTTCCTTTATGCTTTTATTTTAGGGCTTTATTTTTTTGTCATTTGATTTCCTTTTCTTTTTTCTTTTTACTTTTTCTGTGAGGTAGGCTATTTATAGTTCTCCGTGTCTTCTCCCCTTTTTGGGTTAATAAACAATGGATTTTAGACCACTGTGAATGAAAGCTTAACCAGTGTCTTAAGGCACTTTGGTTTGCTTAATTTTCAACAAGTTTTTGAAACAAAGGATTTGTTATTATTTTTATGTACATAGTTCATCATATTGCTTACATATGTATCTTGAACAATATAAATAGGCAAACCTGAACATCTAATGCACAAGAATCGCCTCCAAGAATGCACTCACAAGTTGAACATACCATTGCCCATTTATCAAACCATTAATGAAGGATTTGAACATGCCCCACAGTTTAGAGCAACTGTATTAGTTGATGGTGCCAAATATACTTCTCAAAAGACCTTTTCCACTCGTAAAGCTGCTGAACAAGACGTTGCCGAACTTGCGCTGAAGTATATATCCCAGAAAAAGCCTGATGATGGATTTCCACGGGGATTTCCAGATGCATTGCCTCTTATTCACAAGGTTAGTTTTTTTTTTTTTTTTTTTTTTTTCTTTTCTTTTCTTTTCTCAATGTAAATCTCACATAGCATTTTCTCTTTATCTAACTACTTTTTCTTCCTCAATCAGTGCTCCTGAAATGTTTATGGTAAAATGCTTGACAACTTTTCAAGTTTCCTTTAATCAAAGAAAAAACTGTCAAAGTGAAGGTCGCAAACTATGCTCCATACGTCACTGAAAATTTAACAAAGCTCCTTTAATATTTTATTTTTGCACCTAGTCCCCCAAGTCTTGCATTTTACTATTGCTTGCTAGGTGAAGGGGAAAAAAAAGAAAAAAAATGCATAAATGAGGTGCAACTTTCTAGTGGTTAATGCTAAGTAAGATTTTGTTTCCTTTTCGTATTTCTGGAAATTACACTAAAACTGTTCCATACTTATTTATTTTAGCAACTATTGGTCATTATCGATGTAGTGGTTTAACTAAACCGTTCTTGATTATTTTTCAGGACACAGTCTTTTGCAAGTCTATCTTGAATGAATTTGCTACTAAGATGAGTATGGAAATGCCTACTTACAACACCATTAAACCCGAAGGATTGCTTCCGGTGTTCAATTCTTCTCTGGTTTTCAATGGTGCTTCATACACTGGTGGTGCCGGTAAAAATAAGAAAGAGGCTGAACAATTGGCGGCTCGTACCGTTATTTTGTCACTTTTGGGTACCTTGACTACATTAGCAATTACAATTTTGTTTTGAGAACGCTTGATTCTTAGGAGAAAATGGTGTCTTCATGCGTGGCCATATTATGGCTGACTAATTGAGGATATTGCAGGTGATTCTAGAATGGGGAGAGTTCTTTATGATATCATTACATCTAAAGTCAAGCTCTATGCTGCGTTGCATAAGGTTAGTAACCTTAGCACTATTCCTTCAATGGCAAACACGACGCATTGTTCTGAGGGCGTGCCTGGTAAAGATGTTGGAGCTGAAGCCAGTTTGGCTGCTAACAATGCTCTAATAGCTGCTAGTAGTCTCCCAACAGTTGTTGATAATGTTGTGGCTGGTGCCGTTCCCGAATTTGGAAATGGTGAATTCCAGATAGTTGGGCCACAACCTTCTTTTGGAGTAAACAATCTACTTGTGCAAGCCACTCAAGCAACTGAATTTCCAATTGCTGCAACAAGTGTTGTTCCAGACTCTGGAAATAGGCCGCCAAAGCATGAATTCAAGGCACAAGAGCCAGAACACTCTTTTGGAGCAAACAATCAACCTGAGCTAGCCTCCCAAGCAACTAAATTACCAATTCAATTTGTGCATCCAACTTCTGCACTTTCTATGGAAACTGGTCCAAGTTCAAAGAAGCGCCGTAAGAACAAGAAGAAGGCTAATAAGAGATTGTGCACTGGTGCTCAGTGAGTTTTCTTTTCTTCCCCAAACTTTTACTTCTGGTGTACACTTTGTAGGGATTTAGTGTCCTGAGATTTAAATTTGCCTAAAAATATTTTTATTGCATAAGTAGATTGTGGAAATCTGGATCCTTCCTGATCTCTAGGGGTCCGGATTTTTCTCTAATTTGAAGGATATTTGCCAGCTGTAAATTAGATGTCAAATAGCCTGTTTTATTAGTTTCCTAGAATAAAGAATTCTTGTAGTAACTTACCAATTCCCATTTAAGTAGTTTCCGATCTTTAGTCCTTTAGTTCTACTATATATATTCTTGTAATGTTATACTAGAAGATCAATGAGAAATTATCAATTTCACCCTCAATTTCTCACATGGTATCAGAGCACTCTCCGAACCTCTAAAATTTTTCTGATGCCCAAGTACGAAATGGCCGGAGAAAAACAAACCGAGACCTCCTCATCTGAGGTTTCATCAAAACCCGAAGCAGCCATCAGAGGCAGCCAAGACGGGCAGCCAAGACGGGTCTAAATGTGTTCAAATTCCCATCACCGGACACAAATTAAATGGGACTAATTATCTCCAATGGTCACAATCTGTCAAGATGTCCATCTGTGGGCGAGGAAAAGATGAATACTTCACCGGAGAGATCGTTCAACCAAAGGATCCAAAATACAGAACCTGGAAGGTGGTAAACAATTTGGTAATGTCCTGGTTAGTCAATTCTATGACCAATGAAATTGGTGAGAATTTTCTTCTCTATGACACGGCACAAGAAATTTGGGAGGCAGCGAAGGAATTATACTCCAGCAAAGAGAACACCTCAGAAATCTTTGAGGTTGAAAGTATCCTTCATGATCTTCGGCAAGGGGATCTTAATGTGACTCAATACTATGGCATTCTTACTCATCATTGGCAGCGGCTGGATGTGTTTGAAGAACATCATTGGGAATGCCAGAATGATGCAAAGAAATACAGGGAAATAGTTCAAAAGAAAATAATATTCAAGTTCCTCATGGGACTTAATAAGAATCTTGATGAGGTTCAGGGGCGAATACTGGGAATGAAACCCCTGCTTAGTATCCGGGAGGCCTTCTCTGAGGTGCGAAAAGAAGAAAGCAGGAAAAAGGTGATGATGGGAGATGTTCCTGCTACTCCAACCGTTGGTCAGAATTATGCCCTAGCTGCTCGAGGAGTCCAACATCATAGCAGTGACAACCGAACAAAGAAGGGAAGACCGTGGTGTGAGCACTGCAGGAAACCTAGTCACTCTCGAGACACTTGTTGGAAGATTCACGGCAAACCTGCGGATTGGAAGCCATCCAGGAATGTTCCTGACAAGAGAGCCGTGGTAACCATGCTTCAATGGAAGACGGATCTTCTCCTCTAGAATCAAGTCCTTTCACCAACGAACAACTCGAGACCCTGCCGAAAATGTTCACTCAGCAAAATACAATCCATAATACCATTGGAACAGGATCCGTAGCACAAAAGGTAATCACTTTAGTGCCCTTACCGTAAACTCGAAGAACTCAAAACCATGGATTGTAGGCTCCGGTGCCTCCGATCATATGACAGGAGATGCCTCACTGTTCCACAAGTACAATCCATGCCAAGAGAACTTTACAATAAAAATAGCCGATGGATCTCTCTCTAAAGTGGCCGGAACAGGTTCCATTATCATTTCAAAGGACCTCACTCTGAATTCAGTCCTCTATGTTCCGAATCTGGATTGCAATCTTTTGTCCATTAGTAAGCTAACTCGAGAACATAACTGTGTTGCTAAATTTTCTGCAAATCTGTGTGAATTTCAAGATCTGATTTCGGGGAGGACGATTGGCAATGCTAAGGTGTGCTCCGGACTCTTCCTTCTTGAGGTTGATGGATCTTCTAGAAGACAAACTCATAATGCAGTATGTGTTGAGTCAAATAAATGTTCCGTTCCTTGTGATAATTCCAATAAAGATAATGCTATTATGTTGTGGCACTATCGATTAGGTCATCCTAATTTTTTGTATCTTCAAAAACTGTTTCCATCCCTATTCAGAAATAAAAATCCAACAATGTTTCAATGTGAGGTGTGTCAATATTCAAAGCAATACTCGTGCATCTTATCGTATTCTACCAAACAAAGCATCTCAACCTTTTTTGATGATTCATAGTGATGTGTGGGGGCCATCTAGAATAAAAAAATCACTGGCACTAGGTGGTTTGTATCTTTTGTGGATGATCACACAAGAATCACGTGTTGTTTCTTATGAAAGGGAAATATGAAGTTGGACCAATTTTTAAAAAATTCAATGTCATGGTTCAAACCCAATTTCAGACAAAAATACAAGTGTTAAAAACAGACAATGCAAAAGAATACTTTGAAACGACTCTGGGTGATTATCTTGAAAGTCAGGGAATTGTCCATCAAAGCTCATGTACCAATACACCCGAACAAAACGGGATTGCCGAAAGAAAAAATTGACACCTTTTGGAAGTTGCTTGATCTCTCATGCTCACCATGCACGTTCCAAAATTTTTCTGGGGTGAGGCAGTACTAACAGCTGCATATCTAATAAACAGAATGCCATCTCGAGTCCTGAATTTCCAAACACCTTGTCAAGCTCTTCTTCACTCATTTTCAAATACTCGTATTTTATCCAACTTTCCCATAAAGGTCTTTGGATGTTCCACGTTTGTCCATATACCTGCCCAACATAGAAGTAAACTCGATCCAAAATCACTCAAATGCATCTTTATTGGGTACTCTTCAAATCAAAAGGGGAATAAATGATATTCACCTGTCACTCGAAGGTTCTATAACACCATGGATGTCACCTTTTTCGAGCTACAATCCTATTACAAAATTGGTATTCAGGGGGAGAACTATATATAGGAATACCAATCTTGGGACATCAATACCTCATACTCATCTAGAACTCCCTATCCAAACATCTCAGAACCTGTACTCATCCAACAACCTGAACCCGAGTCATTTCAACACCAAAGTCAAAATCACCCGGAGTCATCTCAGCAGCAAAATCAAGACCCTACTCCAGTCACTCACACTCAACCTGAACTTCGTTCTCAGATAGAATTCCAAACACCTCAGGGATCCAACCGTACACCGCTTGCAACAAATGAGTTCCGTGTCTACTCTAGGAGGACAAAAACTCATGAAGGAAGAGAGCGCCAGCCACCTGATCAAAACCATGAATCCAATCCGAACCATGAATCTCAGAATTCACCAGGTAACACTAATCCTGATCTCGCACCTGTCAATTCTCCTATTGATGATAGACCTATTACCTTGAGAAAAGGAAAAAGGTTACACGGATCATCCAATCTACAATTTTGTCTCATATAGAGGATTGTCACCCAATCACTATGCCTTTGTTAGCAATCTTGATAAAATACAGGTTTCGAACTTAGTACATGAAGCTCTCAAAGTACCTGAGTGGAAGGCAGCTATTTTGGAGGAAATTCAGGCACTAGAAAAGAATGGAACTTGGGAGATTTTGGAGTTGCCAGCAGGAAAATGCCTAGTTGGCTGTAAATGGATCTTCACAGTCAAGCACAATGCGGATGGCAGTATAAACAGATTCAAGGCACGACTTTACTCAATCTTACGGAATTGACTACCAAGAAACATTTGCCCCTGTAGCGAAGCTCAATACAGTTCGAGTATTACTCTCTCTTGCTTCCAACCTTGATTGGCCACTATATCAAATTGATGTGAAGAATGATTTCCTCAACGGGGACTTAGAAGAAGTCTACATGGAGATACCACCAGGATTTGAAAATGGAATATCATCAACCAAGGTCTGCAAGCTCAAGAAGTCTCTATACGGCCTAAAACAATCACCAAGGGCATGGTTTGACATGTTTACTAAAGCACTCAAGAAGGTTGGGTACGATCAATGTCAGACATATCACACCATGTTTGTCAAACATACAACCTCCAGAAAAAAGGCAATACTCATTGTGTATTTTGATGACATCATTCTAATCGGAGATCATCATGAAGAAATAGTCAAACTCAAAAGTTTTCTGGCCAAAGAATTTGAGATTAAGGACTTGGGGACCCTCAAGTACTTCCTCGAAATGGAGATAGCTTGATCAAGAAAGGGAATTTCAGTCTCACAACGAAAGTATGTGTTAGACTTGTTGAAAGAAACTGGGATGCTTGGATGCAAGCCTGCCGACACTCCTATGGACCCCAACTCAAAACTTGGAAGAAAAGATGACAGTGCTCTCGTTGATAAAGGGAAATATCAAAGGTTAGTTGGGAAACTAATTTACCTTTCTCATATTAGACCAGATATTAGTTTTGCTGTTAGTATGATGAGTCAATTCATGAACAACCTGACAGAAGAACACATGGAGGCAGTATACAAGATCCTAAGATACTTAAAAATGACACCTGGTCAATGACTGTTCTTCAAAAAGACAATAAACAGGGAGATCGAGATCTACACCGATGCAGATTGGGCTGGATCTATTACAGACAGAAGATCAACCTCAGGATACTGCACATATGTCTGGGGAAACTTAGTTACATGGCGGAGCAAGAAGCAGTCAGTTGTGTCTCGAAGCAAGTGCAGAGGCAGAGTTCGGGGTACTAGCTCATGGCATTTGCGAAGGAATGTGGTTAAAGTGGGTACTCTGTGAACTTAAAGTTCCCATCACAAAGCCGATGAAAGTATTGTGTGATAATCAGTCAGCTATCAGCATAGCAAAGAATCCCATACAGCACGACAGGACAAAGCATGTTGAGATTGACAGACATTTTGTTAAAGAAAAGATAGAGACTGGAACAATGTTACTCCTATACATTTCAACTAGTCAACAGACAGTAGACATTCTGACTAAAGCTGTGACTAGAAAGATTTTTGATGAACTTAATTCCAAGCTAGGTTTGATCAACATCTACAACCTAGCTTGAGGGGGAGTAGAAATCCGGATCCTTCCTGATCTCTAGGGGTCCGGATTCTTCTCTAATTTGAAGGATATTTGCCAACTGTAAATGAGATGTCAAATAGCCTGTTTTATTAGTTTCCTAGAATAAGGGATTCTGGTAGTAACTTACCAATTCCCATTTAAGTAGTTTCCTATCTTTAGTCCTTTAGTTCTACTATTTATATTCTTGTAATGTTACACCAGAAGATCAATGAGAAATTATCAATTTCACTCCCAATTTCTCACATAGATGAATTTTACTCTGCAGTTTGATTTGGAGGTCACTACACTTTGAAGTTTGTTGTGCTACTCATAAATATAATTACTTTTTCTCGTGATGTACTTTTTCAACTTCTAGTGATAGCAGTAAGCTGATGGAATTGTTTGAGTATGATATTAGTTTTGGTTCTTGAGTCTAAGGTTGTAGTTGGTCACTTGTTCCTGATATTTTAACATGATTACTTATCTTGCCTTCCAAAATCTATGGTGTTGAACTGTTTCAGGTCCTAGGGGCCATAAATAGATAGATAGCAGCTATGTATATTATGGAAATTTATATTCTGCGCCCTTTTTGAAGGTTAATTTTTAGGAATAGAGTGCATTTTCAACACGCTATCACGAATTTACCAGTCCACCGTTTTGAACCACTGATTTCTCATTGTGTTGGTTTTAATAATCTTATTCCTTCTAGTTCATCACTACTACCTCTAGGTTGCAGCAATATCCATCTAGACACGACGTTGTGTTGGGATGAAATACTACGTGTCCTGCATGGACATAAATTTCAGATGGATGTTTTCTTTTATGATTAGAAGTTGTCCCCATTAATGAAACCTAATGGTTGATGAAGCTCATGTCACAGGGCTGGCTTTCAAACTCAAGCAAGGCTGCAATCGGTGGTAGATCATTAGGATAATGACCCAGCCATTGTTGTTTCTTAACTCACTTTTCATGCATCTAGCCTCTCACTCTACATTTCCCAGATTATAGATGTGGCTTGTCCTCTGCATCTGCACTTCTTTTTGTGGAATTCTTCATGATCCAAGAAGCACCAACTCTATGTCCCATAATCTAGCTAAATGTGTTTTAGCCATTAGTTACATTGACGTTCTCAGTATTTTTGCCTCGTTCTTGTGGAGTGCAGAACAATTTGATTGAATCGTTTTCTTTTAGTAGCTTTTGTTAGATCTCTCTTTTTCTCAGTTGCATGCTCACTGTGACTGCATTGCTGCCCTAGGTTCCAAATGCCTGCGAAATTTTAATTTTATCAGACTGTTAATGTTATATGTGAACTATGCACGTTTTCTGTATTGCTTTTTTCTTGAATACATACGCACACACGAATATATAATATTGCAGAATTGAAGTTGTCTAATTGGCGTTTAAATTTGCAGGTTGCCGATTGCTCCCATGCCTTTAAACCAATCTCCGCCTTGTTCAGTGGCACAATGACCGGAACCAGTGTGAACATGTATCAGTAGCATTTGGCGCGGATCAAACTTTTCATTTGTTTCTGTTGTATAATAAACCTTGTTTTCTCGGCCCGGCTGTTGTAATCTTAACTATACCGGCTATTGGAATCTTAACTATACCGGCTGTTTTGTCTTCCTTTTCATCTATTTTTGAACCGTTGTAGTTTTGTTGAGATCAGACATAAATTTGGGACAGCTTTATCTCCACCATAATGTACGTACTTATTGCCTGACTTCTCGTTCTCAGCTCGGTTGTCCAACAGGATTGTCACTGCACTTTGTTACTAGTCCTAGAAGTGTTGAAAAGTAAACAAAAAAAATCAACTGCCCTGCGTATTTCAATTTTCATGTGAATCATATTATTGCCAAGTACGATGATAATGGGTTCCATTAACATTTCACACTTGTTTTAGTGGGAAACTTCTTAATGTTCTACTTCCTTTCATCTTCTAATTATTTGATTGAGAAAATTACAGATTCTATCTCTTAAAGTATCTGACTTATTAAAATTATTTAAAAAAAAAAATTCTCTTAACTAGTTTTAATTTAAAGATAAAAATATATAGGTTAATGTTAAGGGGTAGAAATAAAAATAGGGTTCTATTTCAAGAAGTATTTTTTAAAATTGCCCTTATTGATTTGCTTTTTTAAGGCGTTTGGTATGTAATTAATCTTAAAGGTGGGACTACTTATCTGCCAAGAATAACTTACTGTGGGAGATCATTTGCCAAGAGAAGTGGAGTTCAAAAAAAAAAAAAAAAAAGGTGGGACTACTTATCTGCCAAGAATAACTTTCCTGTGGGAGATAATTGCCAAAAAAAAGGGGATTTAAAAAAAAAAAAAAAAATTGTGCATGGAAAGATTTTTAGTTCCTTATTAATGAAATCAAGTCGTTTTCAAAACGTGATTTAGATTTGTGTTTAATGTTTGTCATCATTCGTTGAAGGGAAAACCCTTTCTAATGCAAGTAGTTTTGAAGGCCAACTAAGCGTTATCTAACTTTTTCTCCAATAGTTGGACAACCGTTTTGGATCCTCCATTGTCATTATCAAAAAAAGTTCCGGTCAATCTTAATCCACATAATCTGTGCTTTTCTCAAGTTGCTTGTACAAACAAAAGATTAATTACTGGAATTTGTGAATATTTATTTATGGCTATTTGCATGGAAATCATGTCGAGTCGGACAACATTGGAATCAATTTAAGTAACACGTATTTTAGTGGGAAACATCTTATAAATGCTTTTCCTTTTCATCTTTTCATTCATTATTTGTATCTTTTTTGCATTTTCACGTATAAGAACAACTTAGCGTGGGATGATTATTAATTTGCCAAAATTATTCAACGGATAAATAGCTTGGAGATATTATGGAATCTTTTATCTTGTCCATAGAAAGATGGTTGGTTCCTTGCCAGCTAAAAGTCATTCTCCAAATTGGGATTTTGTTTATAGTGTTATTTTCACTATTCCCATAAGAAAACAGCTTGACAATCTTCCATATCCCAGAACCCCACTAACTGTGATTTGTTTTATACTTTTTTGTGTTCTTTCACTATTCCAATTGAAGAAAGACAATCTTTCATATCCCAGTACCCCACTAGCTATGATTTTGACGCCCATCCAATCACGCTCGTTTATTTTTAGCAACACGATTCTGTATATCATGATCATTGTTATACTCTACTCAATGTGTTATTTTGACCAATGGCCGCTAAGGATATTATACATTTCTCCCACTTTGATTTCTAACTCTAACTAATACAAACATGCTGTACAAGAATGAGACGTAAGAGTTCTACAAAAGATAAAATGGTGTAAAAGACGAGCAAATCTTTAAAAAATATATATATATATTCGAAAAAGAAAAGAAAATTACATCTAGACTGAACGACACAATCTAGTTTTTATTTTGTATATGGCCTTTTAGGATTTTTTTAAATTTTTATTTTTCAATAATCTTAACAATTATTTTTTGAAAGAGCATGGATCATAATTTTTTGATGGAGAAAATTCGGAATTGGGAGGATGAAAAAATAGAGAAAAACAGAAAGAGGGTTTGAGGCGTATATGAATACTTTCCTTTAAGGTTTTATTTGCCCTCACTTCTCAAAGTTTGCTAACGAGTTTTAAAATGGCAAATTACCCCCAAGATACAACAAACCCTTGAACACAATATCCAGCAAAAATATTGAGTTCCAGAACAATTAACAATCTGTATTTTCTGAAGTCCATCAAATAAATACAGGGATGCATCCATCCTCTTTAAGTGTTACAACCTTTCACATAAAGATACATTTTCAATTTGAAGGTTATCTTTTATACGTGATGCACTTATATCAATAGTTATTTCTATTGTTAATAAGTGCTCAGATATGTGAGAACAAATAGATGCAATGATTTGAGACCTTTTCAGATCACTAAAACACACGAAAACACATTTTCTGTTAACAATTTGCGCTGCAGCGCCCAAGAAGCGCGCTGCAGCGCACGCTGCTGTGCGCTGCAGCGCGCGGGCTTAGCAAAACAGACCCGAAAGGTCTGTTTTGCGCAGGCTGCAGCGCCCAAGAAGCGTTGCAGCGCGCGCTTGTGTTCGCCCACTCTTCCCGAATGTGTTTTAAGCCAATTTTTGTGATATCGAAATTGAGAGATATATTACAATCTCTCTAACAATCCCCCACTAGATTGTAATATTTCTTCAGAATTAACAACGATAAACACATACATACATGAAGGTATCTTTCGATTTAACCTTTACTTAGTGACTATACTTCAAAGTATTCACAAGACAATAGTGTGCTTTGCATTAAACTTTGTCTCTTAAGCAAATACCGGAAATATATCACATATGTGTTATCCCAGATTTAAAAACTGTTCCAATCGTTTAGTACTATTCCGGCCTTGTGCTCTATCTTGGATTCATGAACATTTACAAGACTAAACCAAGGTCTTGTTAGGAACGGCACCATTCCTTATGTTCACTTAGGTGAAGTTCGAATTATATCTCTAGCTACTATGAGACTCGAACTTCATTACGAGTATAAACTCAACCTCAAACACGTAGCTATTTTTACACCGATATCCTGGAAGGGACTAATTAAAGTTCAGTGTTAACCCGGTCACATAACAATAATTTGTTCTTACCAATTTAACTATGGAATAACAGTACAACTATTATATAGTTGGGTTACCATCATTGGTGACTCTTTCAAAGAAAGGTTTCAGTCTCATTCCACTAGATGTTTCTTTGACTAAGTCTCTTGAAAGACCTTTCGTCAAAGAATCCGCTAGGTTCTTGTTTGTCCTAACATAAATAATATTAATAACATTGTTTAATATATTCATGTCTCAAGCTAATATGTCTAGATTTTCCATTATAAACCTTGTTATAAGCTCTAGACAAAGTAGCTTCACTATCACAGTACAAAGAAATAGATGGCATCGGTTGTGGCCACAACTCAATATCAAGCAATAGATTTCTTAGCTATTCCGCTTCTTTGCCTGCAGCGGCAAGTGCTATAAACTCACTCTCCATCGTAGAGTGAGTTATGCACGTTTGTTTCATAGAAGCCCAAGAGACGACTCCTCCTACAATAGTGAAAATCCACCCGGATGTAGATTTATTATCACTTGCACTTGTTATCCAACTTGCATCCGAGTACCCTTCAAGTACGGTCGGATAGTCATTATATGACAAACCCAAGTTAATGGTTCTTTTAAGATAACCAAGTACTCTTCCAATTACATTCCAATGTTCGATACACAGGTTACTCGTGAACCTAGACATTTTGCATACCGCAAATGCTATGTCGGGTCTTTTACAATGCATAACATACATTAAGCTACCGATCGCACTAGCATATTCAAGCTGTGCCACCGCTCTGCCTGCATTCTCTAGTAATTTAATACTAGAATCATATGGGGTATTTGCTTCTTTAAACTTCAAATGATTGAATTTAAGAAGCACCTTCTCAATATAATGAGATTGACACAACGAGTAACCCCCACTATGCTTCCTCACTCTTACGCCTAAGATAGTATCTACTTCACCAAGATCTTTCATCTTAAATTGTGAAGTTAGATATTTCTTGGTATCATTTACCCCTTGCATGTTTGTTCCAAAAATAAGCAAGTCATCAACATATAAGCATATTATCACACCAAAAACAATTTGTAAATTTAGAGTATAAGCATTTATCCGCATTATTATGCTTAAAACCATGAGATAAAATGACATTATCAAATTTCTCATGCCATTGTTTTGGTGCTTGCTTTAAACCATAAAGTGACTTAACTAACTTGCA
>NW_010362624.1:212786-219705 GCF_000414095.1 Morus notabilis
ATTTCCTCATCAAGATCACCATTTAGAAAAGCCGTCTTAACATCCATTTGATGCACATGCAAATTGCATATTGATGCAATTGCAAATAGCACTCTTATGGATGTCAATCTGGCTACCGGAGCATATGTATCGAAATAGTCTATACCACACTTTTGTTTAAAGCCTTTAGCTACTAATCTAGCTTTGAATGTTAGTATAGACCCATCGGTATTGTACTTTCTTCTAAACACCAATTTGTTGCTTATTGGTTTTGATCCCGGAGGAAGATCGACCAAGATCCAAGTTTGATTCGAGATAATTGAATCCATTTCATCATTCACAGTCTCTCTCCAAAAGGAGGCATCCCTTGAAGTCATAGGTTCATTAAATGTTTTTGGATCTTCCTCTATATTAAGCAACAATGGTATTTTATTAAGTACACCATTTCTATCTCCTTCAACCAAAAAGGTTAAAGCTTGAGATGAAATAAAATCCGGTGCTAGGTTCTTTTCTTTTCTTTCATGTTGACTTCTTCTCGGTTCGAAAGATGTCATAGACTCTTTCCTTTTATTAGTGGAGGTACCGGGAATGTCAACATATGGTCGATTAACATTAGATTCTAATTCAATGGAAGAATCAAGGCTAAACTTGTTTTCAACAAATTCAACATCTCTTGATTCTACAATAACATTAGAATCTAGATTCAATAATCTGTAAGCCTTTAAATTTTCAGCATAACCTACGAAAACACTTCTAATACCTCTAGCTCCTAACTTTGATGATTTAGGGTCAATTATTCTATAAAAGGCTAGACAGCCCCACACCCTTAAATACATCAAGTTTGGTTTTCTTCCTTTCCATACTTCATATGGAGAGACATGCGTTTTCATAGATGTAATCCTATTGTGAACATGACATGCTGTAAGTAAAGCTTCCCCCCATAAATTATTAGGCAATTTAGCATTAAGAAGCATAGAGTTAATCATATCGGTAAAGATTCTATTCTTTCTTTCAGTCAATCCATTTTGTTGAGGAGTAAAAGGGGCTGACTTTTGGTGAATAATACCATGCTCTTCACAGAAAGGATCAAATTCATTTGAGAAATATTCACCACCTCTATCACTTCGAACCATTTTGATCTTCTTATCTTTTTGATTCTCAATTTCAACCTTATAAATTTTAAATTTATCTAAGGCTTCATCTTTTGTTCTAAGTAAATACACATAAGTGTATCTAGAATAATCATCAATAAAAGTGATAAAGTATCTCTTTCCTCCTCTAGTCAAAATACCATTATACTCATAAATATCGGTATGAATCATATCCAATATTTGAGTATTACATTCGGCTCTAGGAAAAGGTTTCTTAGTCATCTTTGCTTGTATAAAAATCTCACACTTATCATTTTTAATATCTTTGCAATTAATCAAACCATGTTTAGACATGTATTTCAAAAGATCTAAAATTTAAATGTGCTAAACGTGCATGCCAAACATCAAAAGAATCAACAATATAAAGAGAATTCACATCATCTTTATTATTAACACTTAGTTTGTACATGCCATCACAAGAATACCCCTTTTCCCACAAAGATCCCATTCTTAGATACAATACAATTATTGCCCTCAAGTACAATCTTAAGCCCATTCTTACACATAAGACTAGCAGATACAATATTTTTCCTAATTTCAGGAACATGAAGTACATTGTTCAATGTAAGCTTCTTTCCGGAAGTAAAGTTAATCTCCACCACTCCTCTCCCGGCAACCATCGCTGCATCATTGTTCCTCATGAGAACAGTTTGTCCTTCCTTTTCCACTTTGTAAGATAAGAACATAGTCTTGTCATTACAAACGTGGATTGTGGCACCGGAATCAAGCCACCAATCGGAGGATTGGCGATGGCCTTTCTTTCCACAAAAGAAACAATTTCCAGAAAATTTCTTTTGGCCATTACCGAGCTTTTTGAACTTCTTGTCATTATTGACTTTGAAGTTCTTTGAAAACTTACTAGCTTCGGTAACATTAACTTTAGAAGAATCTACATATTTGTTCTTGGAATCACGAGACTTAGTCTCTTCTTCGATTCTCAAGTGTTTTTGTAATTCCTCCAAAGTTATGTCATCTCTCCTATGAAGGAGTTTCTTTCTATAACCATTCCAACTTTGAGGCAACCTTCAATTCACGAAGTTTAGTAATAATGACTTGCAATTCATGTATCTGATCTAGAACGGACTTGGTATCAACCATGACAAATTCTAGAAATTTCAAGATGAGAAATTTGTCCGTACCTTCCTTCTCAATTTTGTATTTGTATTCGAGAGCGTTCCAAATCTTCACCGGAGACTCCATCAAGTTGTAAAGATCGTAGAGCCTATCAGAGAGAGTGTTGGCACATGATTTCATCATCTCCTCGCTTCTTCCTTGCGGTGTTCAATTCTTCAGAATCATCCTCTTTTGGTTCAGGAAGAGGCTCCAATTTCGGATCAAGTACGTAGGTGATCTTAAGCACGGTGAGAAGGAAGAACAACTTTCCTTTCCAGCGGGTGAAGTTGGTACCATCAAAACAATCAAGTTGAACATTAGGATTGAGGAAAGACGTCATGTTCTTTTCAACCTCCATTGCAACAAATTAAAACCTTAAAGATTGATGGAGAAAATTCAGAATTGGGAGGATGAAAAGAATAGAGAAAAACAAAAAGAGGGTTTGAGGCGTATAGGAATACTTTCCTTTAAGGTTTTATTTGCCCTCACTTCTCAAAGTTTGCTAACGAGTTTTAAAATGGTAAATTACCCCCAAGATACAACAAACCCTTGAACACAATATCCAGCAAAAATATTGAGTTCCAGAACAATTAACAATCTGTATTTTCTGAAGTCCATCAAATAAAGACAGGGATGCATCCATTCTCCTTAATTGTTACAACCTTTCACATAAATATACCTTTTCAATTTGAAGGTTATCTTTTATACGCTGATGCACTTATATCAATAGTTATTTCTATTGTTAATAAGTGCTCAGATATGTGAGAAAACTTATCACAAATAGATGTAATGGTTCGAGACCTTTTCAGATCACTAAAACACATGAAAACACATTTTCCGTTAACAATTTGCGCTGCATCGCCCAAGAAGTGCGCTGCAATGCGTCCGTGCGCTGCAGCGCGCAGGCTTAGTAAAACAGACCCGAGAGGTCTGTTTTGCGCAGGTTGCAGCGTCCAAGAAACGCTGCAGCACGTCCGTGCGCTGCAGCGCGCGCTTGTGTCCGCCCACTCTTCCCGAATGTGTTTTAAACCAATTTTTGTGATATCGAAATTGAGAGATATATTACAATCTCTCTAACATTTTTTTACTATTTATTCTTAATTCATAACTTTTTTAGTTAAATAATTATATTAATAAAATTATATTTATCAAGAATAAAAGAACACTCTTAAAGATACATTAACTATTTTTTTTCCTTTATTATTATTTTTTTATCATTTTATCTCTCCTAAAATACTCACATATCATTTTTGTGTTAGATTTTGCTCGAAAAAAAGTTAGTTTCTTAAAGGAGGGGGTCAAAATTGTGCATTTCATAAAAGTCACAGTAATTATGTCTCTAGAAGTGACGATCAGGAGATCAAAATAAGACCGATGCATATTTAATAACCAACAGTTCTACGAATTATTTTAATACTCGGTTAACTTTAGAGAGAAAATATCTCCGCATGGTATACCAATTGTTCATTATAAATGGAATTGCCTATGACTCGGGTATGCTATAACAAGACTGAGTTAAATCCAAAAAGTACAAAATAAAAATCTTATCATTCTTTTATGTGATGCATGGAGCTCATTCCTTGATTTTTAGTTCTTATTGCTATGCAAAATTCAATTACTTTTTTTTTCTTTCTTCTTTTATGGGAAAAAATCATTTGGTATAGAACAGTATAGGATTCAAATCACTTCTAACATAGTATCTAATCAATCAAATTGTATCACGTCTTTTGATTTACTAATTTTTTTATGTTTTGATATTTAAATCAATTACAAGATATGTTATTATGTGATTGATTAAATAGTAATTGAAACACGAGCCTATTCTTTTGGAGTGTGACTTGAGTGTAGTTTTTAGTAGAATTTGAGTTATAACTGAGTTAAAGTTGTAACTTAAGTTTGTATTTGGTTGTGTACTTTTGAGTTATGATTTGAGATAAGATTTTTTTTTGTGTTTGTGTTTGAGCGAGTCAAAATTTTAAATTTATATTTGGATAGTATTTTAATAAAAACTCAATGGTGATGAAAAATTTTAATAGGATATATGAGTGGAATTTTATTCGTCTTTTCGTTGTCAACGCATAGAAAAAAAATCATCTCAATCAAGATTAAAACGAAAAAGTTATAGCATTTTTAAGAATATAAAAAATATTGTTCATTAATTTAAATTTGAGTTTCTGAACTCGAGTTAAATGGGACACTTGAAGTCGAATTTTAGTCCCAAACTTGAGTTCAAACTTAAAAGAACATAAATTTGAATAAAATTAAAACCCGAATTATATTTTTTTGAATTTTTTAGACAGCAGAACAGACAAATGGAAAAGATAATTTGAGTCTAACAATATAGAACATTGCACATGACTACCAGACACCAAATCTACTCGCCTGCGAAGCACACGCATAACCCATATCCTTACTAGTTTTTAATGCAATAGATTATGATATCCCTTCCCATTGGAAAATGACTACATCATGTGGCATTATACAAAAATTATTTAATGCCATCTATCTCTGGAACCTTCTTAATCGAATCAGATTTGAAAAAACTTTGGGTTCCGTCCATAATATATATTTGGTTTCTTCAACCTATTTTAAAAAATTTTGCTTTATTTGGTCTCTTCAACCTTCTCTTTTTGAGGGGGTATTGGATTAATACTGGACTCATCTGCGTAGCCAATAAGGCAAAAGATTTTCCATCCACGTCATTCCACCATCAGTTCTTATCCTCATATCTCATTCATTTACAGATTTCCAACTACTAATTTAATAGACTTTTCTTTGATCTCTTAATGGGAGGTCCCTCCGATGTAATATATTGTTATTAAAACATAATATAATAATTATTAAACATAATATTCACGTTTAATAATTTGTCATGTTACATTAGAAAGACGGTCTTTTCAAAGGGATCAAACAAAAACCCTAATTTAATATGTAATCAGAAAGTTCTTGTCCAACCGAAAAAGCAAAAATAGCTTGCGTAAATAAATTTCGTCAACGATATGGCCAAAAAAGAATCTTTAGAAATCGCTTTATTTCACATGATTTGATAGGCAATAGATTTAGAAAAGGTAGGACAAAAAAAATAAATTATAGATAATTTTTTATTTTTTATTTTTAAATTTATATAAAAAATTATTTATTTTATATATATTTTTTAATTTAATGTACCAGATTTAACGATCAGGGGCGAAGCTATAGCAGGCCTGGGGGGTCAGGCCATTGGGCTTTTCATATTTTGACCCTCAATCTAAAAAGTTTTTATAATTCTTTCCTTTATTTGCCCAGAGATTTTTTTTAATTGCAATATGTTGCATATTTTTTTAAGAACAACTCAATTATACCCTAAGTTTGACTTTTATTTACTCATTTACGTTTAGTTGGTGGATTTGTATCATGATTCGAATTCATATTCCGTGATTCGTTACAGTATTTTCTCTTATAAAAAACACACGTAAACTGAGAATAATTCTAAATTCATGAACCAAACGTACACTAGAATCTCAAACAAATTAAAATCAACTACACTTCAAAATAAATGCATAATGTTTTAAACTCTGTAGCTAAGTTCATTTAGGAAAAATCAAATATACAAATAGATAACTAAAGCTAAAAAATTATTGTATTGTCGTTTTAGTTCAAAATTTTTTTAATTCAATTTACGCTCTTTGAAAATATTTCTGGCTCACCAATAGTTAAATACTGGCCATGAACATTAGTTAAAAAAAAAAAAAAAAACACTTGTTATCACCGAATATGATCATTACTACTATTTTTTTTTTCTTTTAAGAAAAATAATTAGAAAATGACATGTGACAGTAACTATGATTGTTCATTTCAATAACAGTGCTCTATCGAATTAATTATTAATCAAATCCCAATTCATGATAGTCAAACCTAACTTGTGGCGGCTATTCTGCGACACAGAATGATAATATTTATAAACGTTGACAAGGTGGGACAAATAATTTACAGTAAAGATTTTAATTTTATTTTTCTGGTAGACTACACAATAGGAAGTAGTCTTTTCCTTGTTTTTTTTTTTTTTCTCTTCTTTTTTCCATAATTACCATTCATGACACGACCTAAGAGCATTAACCAAAGCAAACACATTTTTCCATCACGTAGATAGTGAAAAGTCACCACCAACCACATATTTATCCTATCTGCACAAACATTGGCAGCAAATGAATTTTGCCCCCGTGTGCCGCGCCTCACAGGATCACTGCTTTTAGTCTCCTCTTTAACTCCTTCCTGTTAAGAGGATAGTCGCAAAACAAAACCACGTTAAACTAGTTCGGAGCTTTTTACGGTAGGATATTTCTAAACGTTAGATTTAGTCAAAATGAATACACGAATATATATATATATATATATATATATAAATATATACACACGCACACACGTGTGTATATAAATATAATACAGAACCCTTACCTCATGAGTTGTCTGTCAACTGTGGAAGCAGACAAGAGACCCCTATTCTCTTCAGCCCTCCGAAGTAAATAAGGCATGACCATATCAATAGGGCCAAACGGCATATACTTGCTCACTTGGAACCCTGCGTTTTTCAGCCCAAACGACAGCGACTCCGCCATACCGTACAGCTGCGCAAACTCAAGCCTCTGGTTCACTTTCCCAATCCCCACGTCATGCGCTTTCGCCGCCGCCATTTTCCC
>NW_010362624.1:219748-290633 GCF_000414095.1 Morus notabilis
CCTACACACACCAAAACATTCCACATTATATATAAGAAACCTTTTACCAAATCTCCAACAAGATAAAAATGCACGCCAAGTGTTTGATTTTTTACCTGACTCAACATTGTGCGTCGCCAAAACCAACCCACCGGACCCATTGGCGATCCTGTCGAGCATGAAGGAGGCGCAGTCGTTGTAGCAATCGTGGGTCTCCTGAATCGAGTTGTGTATCGGAGAATCGCAGCCGAGCGAATTCGCGAGCTTTGTCTCGCTCGACATATACGCGCCTCTCACTACTTTGAACCCCATTGGAATCCCCATCTTGTCCGCAGCCTCGCTGGCCAGAAGCAGCCTTTCTTTTGCGTCCTTCAGGTAAGCCTGGATAGTGCCGTACACGATCGGATAACTGCCTTTGTTGCGCATGATCGCGGAGGCGTACGTCAAATAGTCGATGGCGGGCTGCACCGCCGTGTGCTCGGCGTCGACGGACAACGGGACGTTGGCCTCGGCGCATTCCCGGCACAGTTTGAGGAGCCTCTCGTGGCCCAATTGGAGGTCCCGCTCTTCTTCTGGGCTCAGTGGCTCAGGCCTCTTGAGGGTGTGGTACATTGGGCTTGAGTCCGAGAAAAGTGGGAAGCTGTTGAGCTTCCACGGAAGATGGCAAGAAGGGTCTTTGTGCTGCCATCTAAGCAAGTCGCTGACGCGCTCCAGCACTCTCATGGGGCAAATTGCAGTGATTTTGACAATTATAAAGCTGGTCTGTGATTGTTGTCGTACGCATGCACGTTACAATAAAAAAGAGACGTGTCATTCTCATGCGCTAAAACCAAAGAACTTTCACAAGTTGTGAACAACTTGTAGTAATATATCATAAAAATTATCAACTAGTGACGATTTTTCCTTAGTAGAAAAGTTATATAATATAAATATAAATACATTTATGCTAGACGCCAAACTCATTTTTTCCTTTTTCATTGTTGTTTAATGTTTTTTCGAAGTACTTTGTACACCTCCGTATTTATTGGATTTGGAATTTTTATTCATTACTTTTTAAGATTTAAGATTCCAACCTTTGACGTCTAGCAGGAACCAACTCAGAAACACGTAAGCTTACGTTGGGATTGGAGCATATATATCCCACAACTACCACAGAGAGAGATACACATGAAAAGACACTTACCAAGTCCCAGCTGTATCCACGCAGACATCAAATGTCCACGTGACATAAAGAACGACAGAAAAAAAAAAAAGTACACGTGGCAACCCCGGTTTAGATATCATTTCCTTTTTTTCGTTCACGATAAGTTTTAAAAGAAAAAAGAAGTCAATTTTTTAATCTGCCTAGAAGATACTAATTAACAAGATTCTAATGTGCTATGTTAAACATACCCGCCATGACAATGACGGTGACAAGAATGAATGTTACGATGAAAATCATTTTTCTTTTAAAAAAACATGATTCAAAATAAAGGAAAATCAAACAAAAGAAAAAAAAATATATAACTTTTTTTTTTTTGACGGAACAAATTATTTTACTTACGGAAGAAGAAGGAAGGGACTTGGTGGATTGGACGGTACGAATGAAGCCATCGAGATTACGATCGCAGGCGTCGTTTTCAGTGGCATACTCCAAAGCGTAGACCAGCATGCCTCTGATTCCTGTCTCCCTCAGTCGCAGAACGGTGCGTCCCGCTGCCTCGGCGTCCTCGCCGGCACAGAAATGCTCGTAAAACGTGTGTCGTATCGTCCCAAGTATTATGTCCCTCACAACCTCCATCTCCATCAGCCTCGATTTCATCAACCGAATCCCGAAATCCACAAGCGGCTCGATCGCCGACGCCTGGAGGTTCGCCGACGCCCTCACCAGCTTCGCCGTCGGAACCGTCGCGAACAGCTTCTCGTAGTCGTCGAGGTTGAGCAGAGCGTCGCTTCGCGACGATCTCGGTCTCTCCGAAAGGTCGGCGTCGTCCGAGGTGACGATGAGCGGCGAAACGGCAGCGGCGACGGCGGCGGAGGGGGAGGAGGAGGAGGCGGTGGCCGAGGTGAGGTATCGGAGGCTTTTCAGGAAGGTTTCACGAGGAACACGGTTTGCCATCAATGGCCGAAAAATAACTCAATTATGCGCTTTCTTCTCTCTTCTTCTTCTCAACCTTTCTCTCTCTCTCTCTCTCTGTGACCTTTCTTTCTTTCTTTCTTTCTTTCTCTCTCTCGTCTCTCTTTCTTGGGTTGTGAAAATGAGAAGGTGAGGGGGGTTATATAGGAAATTTCGGAATCTTTACTGGGGATGATTCTGTAGTTTCACCAGGTGGGGGGTAAATAATTAATTAATAACTTTCTATTGGGTCAAGCTTTTTCTCAGCAGAAGCAGCAGCTTGCTGAATGGAGGCCAGAGCGAATCACCGAGTTTCCCCACGCGCTATGGCTGCAAGTGGACTCACGCGATGCTCTCATCGAGGAATTGACGGTGGAGAATGCTCGTGGAAGGAAAGCGCGAATTGCCACGCGCGCCTAATAAAGACAAGACGTGGTCCAAATATCTGTGGCTGTGAGATAATATTCAAGATTTGGAAAGTTACGTGGATCCACGTAACGGAATCTCTTTGGAGATTCCATTTGCTGACGTAAGCCTTTACTTTTCGGCTTCTTTCAATCAATTTATTAAAAGAGTAGTCAAAAATTTATTACACGAGAAAAATAATAAGCAAGAAAATACATAATAGAGAGAACATTGTTGGTTGGTATTGTAACTCCGAAAATATTATTGGAACAAAGTCAATACTACAAGTCCGAGGATTATTTTTTTGTTCATAGCCATTAGGCATTAGCCATACACAAAAGGCTCGGAGGATTGTTGGAATCAAATAATCAAATTCGCTGACTTTTGGTGAAAAGGGATGGTTTGTGTTTATGTTGCGCAATGAGCCACTGACTAAGCCAACAGGATCGGGTAAGTGGACTGACTTGGCCGGTGACTGGTGAGCTAACACATGCCGGGAAATGGGGGTATTTCCTTCTTTAAATATTTATAATTAATATCGATGATAAGACTTTTAAAAAGGCAGAATCCTAAAACAAAAAGCATAAAATTATAGGACGCGTTTGAAATTTATTTTAAAATAAATTTATTTTTTTATATGAAAATAAAAATAAAAACGTTTTCAATCTCAGATAGAGATTATTTTTAAAAATATATTTAGTAGTTTTATCAAGAGATTATTTTCAGTATAAAAAAATCATTAATATCTCTCTCTCTCTGCTCGAGAGAGGAGAAAATAAAAATAAAAAATAAAAAATGACTAAAAGTCATTTTTCATTTCTTTCTCATTTTACACTAAACTAAAAAATCGTTTTCATTTTCGTTTTTTATTTTTATTGTGTCAAACGTCGTTTTAAAAAAGTTTTTATTTTTTCTTTTTCAAAAAATGAAAAAAAATAGATCAATTCCAAACACAGTTATTTGAATTGGGAGTACCCTTATTTGATGGTTTGTATTTGTTCGTATTTATTTTCATATTAGAAGATCTTTTGGGTTATGAGATTTAAAAATATTGAGTAATTTACCCGATTCCGTTGATTAGGGAAAAAAATGAACTTACTTGTACTTGTATTTATAATTTATGTTTATATAAAGCTTATTAAAAAGTGCTCTTTATTTGTGTGTTTTCTTTGTCTTTTTAATTCGTGGATGTAGAATCTTATTAAATTTGTGTGTTCTATTTTTTTCTTTAGTTTTTGATACACATTCCCTAATTTTCTCCAAATTTGTTGTTATCCTGTCTATCCTTGTCCCTTTTTTCCTTCCGCTAGTATTGTCTTATCATCCGTATTATCATCAATCTCAACAGTTACATAGTAAGAGGTAGCATGATTCCATCAGTACTTTCCATAATCTTAGAAGACTGCATAAGATTAATTGTCTAAAATTCAATCAGATTAAACAAAATGTGATTATGTTAGGTATAATTTTGTGTTTGGCGTAAAAAAAATTAAGACATCAAGATTAAATAGAAACTGAGTTTGATTTTTGGAAAAATACACCAAATAACATATTCTATAAGTGCATTTGAAGTATATAGCATATTTTTTAAAAGTTGGTAAATAATAGCATGTTTTAATTTTTAATTCCAAAAACAAATACTCTTTTTCAAATTTACCCTTTCATTTTTTGGTTTTCACGTTTTTTTTCTCTTTCAGTAAAACTCAGCCCCCTTTCTCTCTCTTCTGAATCGTGTACCTCTAGATCTCTCTCTCTACCAGCTTTCTCTCCCAATTTTCCTCTCCCTCCTCTTTTTCTTCTCTGTCTCTCTCGCTTTTCTTATCACCGTCGTAAATGACGCCAATCGGAGCTCATCTTTGCAATTCTGGTTCATTTCCTGATGTTGTCGTTCGTTGTCGAGAGCAGTAGATTTGTCGCAAACTAGATTCGGAGCTGCGATGAACGGAGCCACGAATCGATGAAGCTGCGAGTTTTCAGAGAATCGTAACCGGATTTTTGTCATCGGTGTCGAATGATCTCATCGGAGATCGTCCCCATCAGAGATTGGTCCGGGACTGTGCGATTTGAGTTTGAGCCTTGGTTGGATATCACAAACTGTCGTGCAAATTTTGCGATGCAGTTTTAGGTGCAACGTGAGGCCATCGATAGTCGCCATTATTGTCAGTGGAGGTAGTCCCTTTTTTCCGTTTTTGGCCAAGATCCATTGATGGCGAGACGTGCTCGATGGAGTCACAAGCCATGGAGAAAAGATCCAATGATGTTAGAGAGAGAAAGATGACTCGAGTTCTTTCTCGGAGATTTCCTTCTCGGCTGTGGATTTGAGATCGTCGACGAGTAGATCTGAAGTTGGTTGTCGGTTCTTTGTGCAGGTTTCATTCTTGGTTGAGATTGTGATTTTTCTGGTTATGAGATCTGTAATTTTGTAATATCTGAGATTGTGATTTGATATGGATTTGGTAATTACTGTATTTAACAGTAAATACTTCACTAAATATAATTTCAAATACCAATAAATACTTCATTGAATTCCCTATCTAATAAATACTGTATTTATCCATAAATATAAGATTTACTGGTAATAAGGTATTTACCATCCGCCCGAGTCACTCATTGAATTATCAGATAAATATGATAAATATTATATTTACTAGTAAATATGAGATTTACTAGTAAATACGGTATTTATAAGTCGCCAGAGCTGATCGTCAAATGCTAAAATAAATGTGGTAAATACTGTATTTATCAGTCACTAAAATCGATCGTCAAATTTTTTGAATTAATATGATATTTATCAGTCATCAGAAATAGCCGTCGAAAAACATTCGCAGGTCGCCAAATCTAGTTACCGGTTGCCGGAGCTGGCCATGGTGAACTTTACTATAGGGGGAAGGAGAGAGAGATAGGAAGGAGACGTAGAGATATTTTTAAATTTTTAATAATATTTAAAATTTTAAATTTTAAATTATGCTATAATCTACTATTTTTTTAAAAAATGCTATAATTTACTAAATATCATACTAAATATGTTATTTCTCTACTTACCCTATTATTTTTTTAATCCAAAAGATATATGAATTTCAAATGTAAAATTTAGATAAGCATGCATTGAAAATAAGGAAAAGAATAAGGAGGGAATAACATATTTCAACGTTTTATATGATAAGTTATAAGTTTTTTATTGCAACATTATTAATACTCAATCCATGAAGGAGAGGATTATTTACCTTACTGGGATTACTTATTAGTGTAACCACACAAATACCAAATAAAGATTGTTTAATTTCATCCCCACACTTAGTCCAGTCTAATTAATGTCGTATGACTAGTTGTTAATAAACTTTAATTCTGTGTCCAATTTTAATGTTCTAAATAATATCTAGCAAATTAAATTACGTCACTTCATATTGAGAAAGTTTGAAATATTTTTGAACCGACTTTGATTGACTTTTTATGTACAAAGAAAGAAGCAAAAGTCACTTTTTTTTTTGCAAATCAATCTAATTCTAAACTTTTTGTTATGGTTCGAAGTTACGCCTTGGCCGAAGGAATAGATCTCCTTCAAAGCTGAAAGACCTCAAATCTGTAACTTTTTTTTTTTTTTTTTTCAAGTGAATTTGTAACTAAGTTTGGACACATCATATAAGTAAGAGCAGCCCTAGCCTATGGCCCAAAAATGCATCTTGCCTTTTTCAATTTGGACCACAAAATCATGTCACATCCAACGGCCTTGTTGCACTCCTCAAAAAATTATTTGTTGTAGATAAAGCTATAAATCTCCCCAATAATCCAAACTCATTTGTGCCACTGCCCTCTTTTTTTTTTTTTTTTGTGTTCTGATTTTAAAAAAATGAGAAAATTATTGAATTTATTTTTATTGTGCGTGAGTCTGTATTTGAATCATATACTCTTAATTAATATCTTTTTAATTATTATAATTATTTAACTAAAAAAGATATTAATCAATAATAATTGATAAAAATTTAGACTCATACATCTTAAGAGTTATCTATCTCATTTTTCTCTTAAAAAAAATTGAATCCATCCAAGAAGGTCATTTGCAAAGCCGCAGACGCTAAGTGCCAAGCTCAGATGAGTTTATATCACTTCTCTATGAACTTTTGAACTGTCTAATCTCTAAATTAGACGGTGATTGTAAAATAAGTGTAACAACAACGTAATTAAAAATTTTCTATAGTCCAATCTCATGTAATATGCATATTTGGATTTGAAACCATCCGGTTAATGACCATATGGGTATTTCACAAAAAAAAAAAAAAAAAAAAAATGCCCTACCTGGCCCACCATAAAAAGTTGTCATTATTTATGTTCCAAGTGTTGCAACTTGAAACTTCTTCTTCCTTTTTTTTGGAATCTTTACGTGAATATAATTATTTTTATAAGTTAAATTAAATTTTTAACGGTTAAATTTATATAAATTCGTATTAAAATTTTACAAAACGTCACACAAAGTTATTTTTATTATACATTTAGCTCAATTTAACAGTAAAAATACAATCCTTACTAATGAAGTAAAATATCAAAGTCCACTCTATAAAGGGAGTCTTTTAAATTGCTGTTAAATGATATTTTGGAATTTGGGACGTGTTTCGTGCTTACGGGATACTACTGCCAGCTGCAATATTTCAGAGAAAGCATGCAAGCTGCCAAATCTTCCGAGGAATCATGCCAAGAATTATGTAAAGTTAATTTTCCTTTCAATACAATAATGAGCATCACATAAAAAATGTAATTATCTCAGCAATTATTGTCACAAATTTTACGTATTATAGTAAAATACTAGCAGGATTATAAATAAAAAACCAAGTAAACATTGAAATGTTATATGATATGAATGTCTAGTTCATTCAAACAGGGCATGTTCTGCGAATGGATGCTAATCCAGTTGGTAAAAGATAGGGTGGTTTGAAGAAAGTTCTTCTAAGCTTCAATCTGGTTGAATATTGGTACTGAAAAATCACATATTCATAAAACACACCAACGGCCTATTTGGAATGTATACTCAAAATTAAAACCATCATTTTTAATTCTAACGTTGCGTTTGGTTCGTAGATTAGAATCATGTGATTAGAACCATTTTAATTTACGTGTATTTTTTGTGAGAGAAAATACTGTAGCGAATCACGAACTATGATTCGAATAAGGGAACGAATCCATCTACCAAACATTAACAATTTTTTGTAAGAGAAATAATGTAACAAAATCAAATGATTTGAGTTTAAATATACGACACAAATGGGCTCTAATTGTTCCTTCTAAGCTTCAATCTGGTTGAATATTGGTACTGAAAAATAACAAATTAATACAATGCACACAATTGTTTGAAGAAAGTCCTCTATTAATTATTATTTTTTTATTTTTTTGAAAGGGAAAGTCCTCCATTTTAATGTTGATAGAAATAGTAGCAGCAGCAACAACAACAATTGGCAACCATTAGGGAATAATAACAATAACGTTGTGAATGTGAATAAAGATGTGAAAATAAAAGTGTTTTTTTTTTTTTTTTACCTTTTACCTTTTAATTCTTTTATTTTATTTTATTTTTCCTTTTGTTTTCCATATCCCTCTGGGTGTTTGTTTTTTCTTTTAATTCTTTTAATTCTTTATTTTGTTTTCCATAATTATTAAAACCTAATGTTAAATCTTAAATCCTATCCTAAATTCTAAATTGTAATCCTATCTGAAGTGCATAAAAGGGTGGATATGTGGTTATTCCTATATTAATTTAAAACAATGAGTTTTAGATGCTCTATCTTTATCTTTTTATTTTTAAGTTTAACTCTGTTTTTATTTTATTTCTACTATTTCACATATTTATCTTCATTATATGATAGTTCAAAATAATAAGTTTTAGGTGTTTTACCTTTTTTTTAAAGTATTTTCTCTTTTTGAGTTTCTAAGTAAACTTTTCTTCTTCCTTTTTTTTTTTTTTGGATTTTAGCACAAATAACCCTTTTAGAGGTTTTTTTTCATAAATGATTGAAGTTTTATAAAATTATAAAAATCACCATTTTTATTAACTTATTCATTAATTTTTGATTGACTTAAAGTCCATCACTGATTGACTTTAGTTTCACTGGTTAACTCGACGATTCTTTATTATTAATTAATATTATTTAAAAATTAATTAAAATTAATTAGTAATTAATTAATTTTAACTAACAAATTATTGATTTATAAATGATAAATTATTAATAAATTATGAATTAATCACTGATTGACTCCTTAAAAAATAATAATTTTTGTAAAATAAAAAATTTCAGCTATTTTCATAAAATAAAAAAGATCGATCATTTATGAAAAAAATAGTAAAGAAAAGTTGTTTAGCTAATTTTTTTTTTTTTTTGGCATATTGTTGTTCCCATTTTACGATATTAAAACTTCAATTGTGGCTCAATACATGCATGGCACGTGCCGAAAGTAGTTTTAATAAAAAGGAAAAATATAAAAAATAAAGAAGGACCAACCCATCTGCCAACCCCGCCCGACCCGGGTGACACAATTTCGCCGCAGGCCGTACAGCAGAGTAAAGCGGCAAGTGGTGTATCAACCACACGGCAAATTCCGTAGATTCCCCCTAATCAAAAAAACATAACCGTAGAGGAACTTTCAGAATAATTCTCTTCCTCTTCTTTATCAAAAGCGAAATAAATTATTTAGCTTTCTGGGTATGGACGAATAAGCTTGTTGGGGGAAGCTTTTTCTGGAGGTAAAGCATGTACTACTTCAAAAAACATAAATGATTAATTAAAGAAAATTTGCATGTTTCTTGTCTGCTTGATTTTTATTTTTCTTCCCTCTTAATTTCTCGTTTTTGTTTTTGATTGAATTAAGAAACCCATTTGGAATTTCGGCTTTTTGCGTAGAAATCAGCTGTCGTCTGATAAAATTTCAAGAATTAAAGCTTTCTCCTTTATGACAATCAACTCTTGTCTTCTTAGCATATAGAAGAAACCCAATTGTCATTCAAAATTTGAAAGCTATTTGGCTCCAATAATTGTTCTTATTTGTTGCAGGATTTGAATGATCTGCTGACTCTGCTCTTGGACTTATTCAATTTTAGTTACTTATAATACAAAAATATATATTCATGGGTAAGCCAGAGCAGGTGAAGAAAAGAGTAGCATTTGTGCTGGTTGATGGGTTGGGAGACGTGTCAATACCAATGTTTGGGTTAAAGACTCCTCTCCAAGCAGCTAAAATTCCCAATCTAGATGCTATTGCATCTGCCGGTGTTAATGGTCTAATGGACCCTGTGGAAGTGGGATTGGGTTGTGGAAGTGACACTGCTCACCTTTCCCTTTTGGGTTATGACCCAAGAGTCTATTACCGGGGTCGGGGCGCATTCGAGTCTATGGGTGCGGGATTGGCAATGTCTCCTGGGGATATTGCATTTAAGGTGGATATAAATATGGGTTTTTGTTTAGTGTTCTTGATATCCTTTTCAAAGATAATGTTTCATTGTTTATTTACGTTTTGTATTTACCATCATGCTTAGTCTTTCATCACTAAAAAGACTGATATTCTTTTTGTTATCATGCTTGATACATTTCACCTTTTAGCACAAAACGACTAGTATTTGGGATCTTCATCAGTTAATAACTGACCGTTTTTAGACATGTAACAATTATCCAACCAAAGGTTGGTTTTCAGAAATTTCATTCGATTGGTATTAATAATGTCAGCTAGAGCGCTATTGGTATGTTCTGCTGTTTTGATTACACATATCTTGCTAGACCAATTGTTTTAGAATTTTGGCTTTTGTTTGTTCTCGGATGTTCTGCGTAGGGCTCATGGGTGAGTTTTGATGTGTAGTCCAATTTTGCAACCTTGGATGAGAAAACCGGAATTGTCGTAAGTAGGAGAGCTGACAGGCACTTTGAAGAAGAAGGTCCCATACTCTGTGCGGCACTAGATGGAATGAAACTGCCTTCTTTTCCTGAGTATGAAGTAAGAGTCAGGTGCAAGTACTTGTTACTTTTATAACTTTGTTTTCTTACATCGGCTTATGTGTATGTTGTCCGGCAGAAGAAAGAATGCCATGCTTAGGGTTTCTTCTTATTGATGTTATAGGCCGCCTTTCTGCACGAAAGTTTGTCGTACTTATTTTGAGTTTCCTAGATAACATTCCGCTCCATTCAAACTTGTCTGCAGGGTCACAAATCAGAAATAAAAGTGATCCTTTCCTATTGATAGAAGCTTAGGGATTCTAGTTTCAATATCATGTATATGAAAATTAACACGGTTTGGTTTCTAACAGATATGCTACAGAACATAGGTGTGGAGTTGTGGTAAAAGGGCCAAAATTAAGTGGAAACATATCAGGAACAGACCCATTAAAGGACAACCGCTTACTTTTGAAAGCTGAAGCTCTAGATGATACTGAAGAAGCAAAACATACAGCCGAAGTAGTTAACGAGTTATCCAAGGAGATTTCACGAATTCTGGTTTCTCATCCACTCAATGCAAAGCGAGCCTCAGAAGGGAAGAACATAGCTAATGTTGTCCTTTTACGAGGCTGTGGTATTCGAATTGAGGTTGGTTGTCTCAATCAATACTCCGTCTCATTATTTATGTGGAAATGTGAAAGGCATGGATTTGCATGAATTTCACAGCTTTCTTAATTGATTGGCATATTCCCTATTGATATAATTAGTGGACTGGACTAGCGGCCACATAACATACACTATTTCATAATGCCATATTGCAGGTTCCTCCATTTGAAAAGAAACACGGGTTATGGCCATGTATGGTAGCTCCCACTAAAATTATTGCTGGCCTGGGTTTATCTCTTGGCATTGACATCCTGGAGGCTCCTGGAGCAACTGGAGACTATCGGACACTTCTAACTTCCAAAGCAAGTGCAATAGCTGCGGCACTCTCAGCTCCTTTGAAGTCTTGTCCAAATGTTTTTGTACCTGGGGAAGACGAGCACAAACCAGGCCGTCCAGATGGCTATGATTTTGGGTTTCTGCACATAAAGGTATAACCCTTTAGGTCCTACTTCCCTTTGGTTGTTCTTGTTTCTTATATGCAAATTGCATAGTTTCTTTAAGAAACTTTCCCTTTTGAAACTCAAGACATGGTAGCTTGATTTTCATCTACTATAGTGAAGTTTGAAAACACTCATAGCAAGTTAATATGCCGTTCGTGATAACCCCCGACCAGAAACACGTGCCTCATGCTTGTTGCCAAATGACTATGATCTAAAGATGAACCTCGTATAGAGGTAGCCCATGATTTAATGAAGTAAAAACATCACCAGTTATTGCTCCTGTCTCTTGAACATCTATCTAACCTTGAGAACCTCAGGTTAATTTGTGTGGCAGAACTGTAATTTTAGTGAGACCGTTATATTGTTTTGAAGCTTTTCCCGGTTTTGCTGTTGTGAAAGAGCCTCATTTGGATTTGCTATTGCAGGCAATAGATGATGCAGGCCACGATAAAGCAACCGTGTTCAAAGTCAAAGGGCTGGAGGCTGTAGACCGAGCTATAGGGCAACTGGCCAGGTTCCTGTGGGAAGCTGAACCAACAGGGAATTTTCAGTACTTCTTATGTGTCACCGGAGACCATTCCACCCCGGTTGAATATGGAGACCACAGTTTTGAGCCGGTCCCATTTGCGATATGCCGGTTGAAAGACTTCATTGGCGCAGTTGGTTTGGAATCCATCCTGGGAATTTCGACCGATCCATTCCCTCTTCCAACCATTAAAGCAGGGGAAGACCTGGCAGAAAATGTGGCAGCAGAAGAAGAGGATACGAAGAAGCAGATTCAAGCTTTTGCTGGAGATTCAGTCTGTGAGTTCAATGAGCTTGCTGCTGCAAGAGGATGTCTTGGACGTTTTCCTGGTGGGGAGATGATGGGAGTTATAAATAGATTTCTTAAATTAGATTCATAAACTGATTTGATCAAAGCTTTGGGAATTAGTGCCGGTTCCCGATAACCGCTGGATGATGCTTAAATAAGTTTTTTGTGTTAACTTAAGAATATCCCGAGGAATGATGACGGTAGACGAAATTTTGAGAGCTTTCATTTAGAATTGTTCCAAAAAAACTATGCAAGTTTTTCCCTTAATACTACTGTTCTTGTTTCAAATCATTTCGCTAGATACCAATACTGGGATATAATTAGGAAACTTTTTATATGTTGGAGAGTCCGTGGTCGGCTGTCCATGATCAGTCTTTCAATAATGCAACTCCTTTTCATATTTAATAAAGCAGAAAGCAAAAGATAAAGCAGAAAGCAAAAGAAAACAAGGCAACTTTAGATTAGCATAATGTATTACGCAGACTCGTCGCATTAGCTTTATTTACCAATACTGAAAGAAAAGACCTACGAAAGCCAGTAAAAATGTAAAAGTTGTAAACAGTATGAACAGCGAGAGTGGACAATAAAGCAAGTTGTATATATATATTTTTTTTCTAAATACAATCTCATCAATAAACTAATCACCAAAAACATCTCATAAATAAACTGATAAAGGCTTACACGTAGAGTCCACTTTCCTTTCTTAATTCCCAAGGAAAAAAGCAGCTATAAACCAGAGAAAGTGAGGGAAGAAATTCAGATCAAGATTAACCATGTATGTGACAAGGCCTCTTTCCATGTACAGGAAATCTCCTAGCAGCCTTGAAATAAAGCCTCCTGATGCTCCATATTCAGGCTATTTGGTCGTCACAGACGAAGAAGCAGACGCCGAGGACACACTTTGTTGGAGTTCATGTTGCGGTTTTTGCAAGCGCAAGAGCGTTAAGAAGCTACCCTTTGCTCAGGACAAGATTCTGACCATTGTTTACACTTCGGATAAGCACCGTGAAACAACGTCAACCAATGTTTGGTTCATCCCAGTTCCGAATCAGCCTCTCTCTTCCAACTGCTACTTTGTCATCAGAGCAAAAGGCAGGCACAAAGGGTATGCTGATCTTGATTTGATTCTTAGATAGCTTTAAGTTTAAGGCCTGTTTTTTCTTTCTTAGATAGTTTTGTGTTTAAGCTAAAGGGTTGAGCTTAATTAGGATTGCTCTATTTAATGCAAGCTTAAACTCAAGTTTAAGTATACTTTATGGTGGGTTGTACTGTTGATTGCACTGGCATAATTTTGCTAATTAATAAACTAAACTTTTACCAAAGCTTAGAAGGTTGATTAAAAAAAGGAGAAAAGAAAAGAGGCCATATAAAGTTCCTTTACGTTTTTGAATGTCTTGATCCTTCAAGATCTAGACAAAGTATCACAAGAATTAGATGATAAACAGATACACAAATGTAAAACTTACTAATAAATAGTGCACGTTACTAGAGGCCATAAATTTTAATAGTATACAATTTGGAAGGCCATATGAAGCGCGTGCAATTTAGGAATGTTCACTATTGGTAGGTTATAATATTGCATTAGTAGCATCTATGTTGCTAACAACACTAAACAATAAAAAACACGTTTGCTTATTTATATGGCTATCTTGCAGGAAAGCATGCACATGCTCAAGAGAAGGTGACATGATGAAATGTTGCTTCAGGGACTTCTTGAGGGACAAAAAGCCAAAGCCTCTAAATCTCAGAGACGTGTACCAACAAGTCAGGATATACCGCCACCACAGCGGCGGCTTTTTCGCAAAGTCAGTAGCTCCCGACAGCCTTCCTCCCAAGTTCCTTCGGAGAAAAGGATGGACAGTCCGCTGCTCGAGCCTCAACCGCCTGCAACTAAGCGAAGCCTTAGGCCTCGACGCCCCTCTCCGAGCACGCCTTCCTGACTTCAACTTCCCCATCTTCAACGTCCGCTCGCCTTCCACCCTCATCGGGAAATGGCACTGTCCATTTCCCTTTGTGAGGGAGAGAGGTATGGGAGTGAAGAGGCAGATGAGGAAGTCCATTTTCTACACCATGACACTTGAGCAATGGTGGGAAGAGATCTTCTCATGTGGGAATATCAATGTTGATAGTAATAGTAGTAGTAGTACCAACAACAATAGGCAATCAACATTAGGGAATAACAACAACAATAATAATGTTGTGAATGTGAATAAAGGTGTGCAAAGGGAAGTGTATTTGGTGGGTGGAATGGAAGGAGTGAGGGATGATAGAAGTGGGTTTAGTTGGTTCAAAGTGTACAATCCAAATGGGAGGAGAGGAGTGATGAGTGTTGGATTGAGTTCCGCCATTGTTGAGCACATGAGGTGGGTGTTGGAGGAAGGAGGGTGGGTTGATGGGGAAGAGAGGGACAAGGAAGTGAGGGTTGAGAGGGTTGAAGAGAATAGGAGTGAAAATGGGTGGAGGAGATTTGGGTGTTATGTGTTTGTGGAGAGCTTTCTTTTGAGGAGACTTGATGGGAGTTTGGTGTTGAAATGCTCCTTTAGGCACACCCAAAGGATCAAATGCAAATGGGAATAAGGCCGCTTTTGAAGTAAATATGCATGTAATAAGACAATTTTAAAAAATGTCCTTTAAAATATAGCTCTTTTTTTATTTTTACCTCTTTAATATTAATTCATATATTTTTATCTTTTAGACTATAACTAATTAAGGGATAAAGTTTTTTTTAAAAAAAAATACTTTTAATAAGTCAGATACTTAAAAAATAAAATCTGCAATTTTCTTTATGTTTAACTACGTAATATGTATAAAAGGAAAACTAGTAATAATCTCTCTTAAAATTATAGGGCAGCTTATGAAAAAAAAAAAAGAAAAGAAAAAAAGCAGAGCATGGTTCTTTTTATACCTTATTAAAGAATGTTCTTTCTTGTATTCTAGTTTTTCGTTCTTTTTTTCTGCTCAATATGTGTTGATACCTGTTTTTGTACACAACCTTTTTCTAAAGTATGAGTTCATTTCCGTCTCGGACGTGAATAGGCCTCATTTGTGTACCCAAGTTACGTTTGGGGAATCCTTATGGGTCGTCATTTATTGGGCGATGAGGAGTTGATTGGGTAATGATCATCTTTACTCTTTAGTCCAAATTGGTCTTTTTTTTTTTTTCTTTTTTTTTTTTTAAAGGGTTTCAAATTAATTTGTCTGAAGGTCATGAGTGACGGAGAATCCAAAAAATCCACTCTCTTACTATTGGTAAGATATTGAAAGCCCTAATTAGGCTGCCTCGACGCTGCCATCTCTGGACATAAGTCAAAACTTTTCAAAAATGGGCCCTGGAGCTGCCTAGACCTCAAAATTTATATTGGCGGACTCTTTGAAGGTTAAAGGAAAAACGAGACGGCTTTTATTCTTAATTAGTATATTTTAAAAAGATATTAATTAAGAGTCAAAAGTTAAAATTCAGACCCATAAAATGTAAGTTTAACAATTTTTTTAAGCTTAAAAGAATACTAATATTTAAGTTCAATAATTTTCTTAAGCTTAAAAGAATCCTAATACATAATCTAGTCACTCTTCTACTTTTCGTATAAATAATTTAGGTCTCATTTATTTCACCGATTTGAGTTTAGAATTTAAATTTTATTACAGTAAAAAACTTTTAAAAACAGTCACATTTAATTTTTTTACTACAATAAAAAATTCTCATATAAAATTACGTTTTAACTCGAATTAACAAATTAAATAATGTATCATCAATATGTGTCCCTCTGAATTTTTTTTTCCTTTCTAATCAAAATGTGTCCCTCTGAATTGAAGATAGACGTCCGCTAGCTAGAACCACCTTATTGTGGTACTAAGAATTTTGCTCCGTGGGACAAGAACATAGGACTTTTTTTTTTTTTATGTTTTGGCTAATTAAAAAAAAATGGGGTAGGCAGCTCACGTCCTATCTCTTTCGGTCAGGACCACCAAATAGTGGAAAGGGCTTGAAAAAGGACAGAAGACTTAAGATGACGTTTTAAGAGTTTTATAGTTCATAATTTTATTACAGTATTTTTTTTTATAAAAATTAAAATAATAAATTATAATTTTAAATTTATAAATTAAATGTCATTTTAAACGAGCTGTTTGAATCATCCTCCTGTCCTATTAGAATTTTATTTGATTTTATTTTTATTAAATAAAAAACATCATTGGTATTATTCATCTCTTTAAGTTTTAATCACTTTAGGATTCATTTAGAATGATGGCTTAAATTAGAGTGATTCTAATTTTAATTTTAAAATCAGAACTATGATTCATAATTTTGAGTCTAAATTATGATTCTGAAACCAGAACAAGAATCATGGGTTTGAACTACCCAAAATTAAGGAGTGAGTGATTTTAAAATCAGGGGTGATTCATGATCTAAAACATCACAACATGACTTAAACCTTGAATCAAAATATCCAAACTAAACACTAATTTTAAATGAGTCAAATCAAAACTATTTTTTATTTTTTATAAATAAACACTGATTTAAACCTAAAATCATAATTTTAGATTAAGAATCCTTTTACGGGGACGTTTGGTTGGAGGATTCAAACCATGATTTGAATCATGATTCATGGTTTACTACAGTGTTTTCTCTCACAAAAAATACACGTAAATAAAAAATGATTCTAATCACATGAAATATCTACTTAGAGTTCGTTTGGTACCTAGATTCGTTCCCTGATTCGAATCATGGTTCGTGGTTCGCTACAGTATTTTTTCTCACAAAAAATACACGTAAATTAAAAATAGTTCTAATAACATGATTTGAATCCATGAATTAAACGCCACCAAGATTTCAGGACTTACTAATCAAATGGAAAAGACTATTTTTGTTAATTTGTTGCATGGTGGTGGGACTTGCCACTCGGCTGTTCTCAGTTCTCACAATGACAGTGAGGGATTATTTTTTTTTGTTGTTGATAAACTGAGGTTTATTTTTGTTGATAAACTGAGGTCGGTGGGCCCGTTCACTTCGCTGATTCGAGTTTGTAATTCGAGTTGAGATGTGATTTTGTGTGAGAGCTTTTTACTGTAGCAAAAAAGTTAGATGTGACTGTTTCTGAGAGCTTTTTACTGTAGCAAAACTCGAATTCTAAACTCGAATCGGCGAAATGAATGAGGCCATTATTAACTTCGAGATTCGGGAACCTTTGTTTAGTAATACGTCGTTTGTTAATTAATTACTATTTTTGCTAAAACTTTGGTGCACAATATCAGTAGCCCTTTTCTTTTGCCGTGTATATATATATATATATTATAATTTTTGTTGTTTAATGTGGCTTAAAACTGTCTCACGACTCATAAACATTTATGTTTTATTAGTCTTTTTTCATTTCAACAATTCAAATCGTTTTTCTTTCATCTAATGACTGAAAATCAAAATGCAAGTTTAGTTCGTATACTGAAAGACATGATTCTAATTATACTGTCTTATTTTTTATCTCATAAAAAATTTGAATTTAAAAAACTCTTCTCTCATAAAATTCATAATAATAAATCAGAATTACTGACTTAAACGCATAAATTAAACAGACCTAAAGATTAATACCATGCAAATTGTCATACCATTTTATAAAAATGACAATAAGAAAAAATTTAATTATGTTTTTTTTTTTTTTTTTTTTTTTTTTCAGAATGACTACAAACGACCATAACGAATTGTCTTGCTTCTCTTGTGATCGTTGGATTCAACAACTGTGAAAATATTTTACAAGCCTAGATTACCGCCACGTGTACTTGTAGGACGTGAGAACTTATGATCTTAAATTGAGTTTGAGTTATAACTTGAGTTGAAGTTATAACTTGATATTGTATTTGGATGTGCACATTTGAGTTATGATTTGAATTGAGAATCTTTATGAGTTTGTGTTTAGATGAGTTAAAACTTAAATTTGTATTTAGATAGTATTTTAAAAAAAACTCAATATTGATGGCAAATTTTTAATAGGGTATATGGGTAGAGTTTTATTCGTCTTTTGTTGTGAATGCATAGAAAAAAATCATCTCAATTAGAATTAAAACGAAAAAATTATGACATTTTTAAGAATAGAAAAATATTGTTCATTAACTTGAGTTCGAGTTTATGTATTCGAGTTGAAGAGAAAATTTAAACTCAAATTTAATTCAAAACTCAAATTTAAACTTAAATTTTATAAAAGAATATAAACTGAATCAAATTATAATTTAAGTTCAAATTTTTTGTGAATTTCGTCAGAAGAGAATGACCTTAAGGCCACGTTCTTTTTGCTGATTTGGGTTTAAAATTTAAGTTTTACTATAGTAAAAAGCTCTCAGAAACAGTTACATCTAACATTTTTTCTATAGTAAAAAGTTCTCATATAATATCATATCTCAACTCGAATTAAAAACTCGAATTAGTGAACCGAACGGGCTGAGACTCCCTTCAGACTCAACTTTGTGCACTTGCAAGCCAAACAGATGATTATCTTTGACTATTCAATTCTCGACCACCACGCTCACTAATTTCCCATACTATGTATACAGTATTATATATGTCTTCTTTAGTCTAAACTAGACAAGTACACTAACCAAAGTCGAAGACCCTTTTAACATATTCATTCACATATTTCTTCAATTTTTTTTATTATTTTTTGCCCTCTTCCTTTTATCTCATTGAAAGTAGAAGCTTCAAGAAGCATGGCCAGCCAGTGTTTTAGCTCCTCAAGTTCAGTTTTTCCTACACCTTCATCAAGCAGTCACACAAAAGGTAACTTTTCTTTTTCATATGCCTTTTTTGTTTTTATCTGGAACTTGTTTCTTCCTTTTTTTTTTCCAAGTGGGAGATCAATAAGTTGACTTTACATTAGCTATATGTAAACTCTGAAAAATTATCTGGGAATTTGGTGCTATTTATATATCTTATTGTAATAAGCTGATTTATTTTTGGTTGTTGAATCTTTTAACTATTTTACATGCTTTCAGTTGAAGAGAAATGGATTGGATCTTTTCCACTTAAGAGAAGACCAGTGCATTTGAGACTTTATTCTAGTGCAAGAGCAGCTCTTAATGCTGATCCAAAACCAGTAGAAATTCCTCGAAAATGGTACAATCTAATAGCGGATCTTCCTGTGAAACCTCCTCCGCCGTTGAATCCAAGGACTCTTCAACCGGTCAAACCTGAAGACTTGTCTCCACTCTTCCCTGATGAGTTGATTAAGCAGGAGACAACCGGTGAAAGATTCATAGATATCCCAGATGAAGTTGTTGATGTTTATAAACTTTGGAGGCCAACCCCTCTCATCAGGTCTTATTTTGCTCCTCTATAGTGGAACTTTTAATCATTATAGTTAGGAGAATTCTATTGTGGTGTATGCCAAAAAAAAAAAAAAAAAAAAAAAAAAAAATATTTTAAAAAAAAAAAAAAAAAATCTATTGGTAGAGCATAGTATTGAACCGTCAAATTTTTATCAAGTTTTGTCAAATTGTCACACTTTAGTTAACGTAATACGATTCTGATGTGATATGAGGGTTTAAAACTGTCTTCTATTGATATGCAAATTTCATTGTTATTGATTTTAGGGACTTCGTTGTGGTTGGAAACACTTATCGATAATGCAAACTTTAGAAAGTACTGAATCCGAAAAAAAAAAGAAAAAAAAAATCAGTCATTCCAAAAAGTCATTACTATTAGTCTACATTTCCATACACTACCACCGAATTCTTCATTATTTTGAGAAATTTCCTTGTATACTGTGAGGAAAATCATCTTACACATTTGAGTTGAATATAGAGCCAAGAGGTTGGAGAAACTTCTGGACACTCCAGCCAGAATCTATTACAAGTATGAAGGTGTCAGCCCAGCTGGCTCTCACAAGCCCAATTCTGCTGTTCCGCAAGTCTGGTATAACGCAAAGGCAGGCGTCAAGAATGTTGTGACAGAAACTGGTGCTGGTCAATGGGGAAGTTCACTGGCCTTTGCTTGCAGCTTATTTGGTCTTGGCTGCGAGGTAAGAAGAAATAACCATGATGAACCTAAAAACTCTTTGTAGCTTGTTCTGCTGCACGACGGTCGACAACAAACTCATGCGTTGAAGAAGTTGTTGGTCCAATTCTTGGTTTATAATTTTCTTGCTACATGTGTATAGGTGTGGCAAGTTCGTGCCTCTTACAATCAAAAACCGTATCGCAGACTGATGATGCAAACTTGGGGTGCAAAAGTACACCCATCTCCATCTAGCATTACTGAAGCTGGCAAGAAGATCCTTGAGATGGATCCCACGAGCCCCGGAAGTCTAGGAATTGCCATCTCAGAAGCTGTGGAGGTTGCAGCCATGAATGCTGATACCAAGTACTGTCTAGGCAGTGTTCTCAATCATGTTTTGCTCCATCAGACCGTCATTGGCGAGGAGTGTCTAAAACAAATGGAGGCTATAGGTGAAATGCCGGATGTAATCATAGGATGTACTGGTGGAGGGTCCAATTTTGCAGGGCTTAGTTTTCCTTTCATTCGCGAAATGCTTAGCGGGAAGATAAATCCTGTGATAAGAGCAGTTGAACCAGCAGCTTGTCCTTCCTTGACAAAAGGTGTGTATGCATATGACTTCGGTGACACTGCAGGGTTGACTCCTCTCATGAAGATGCACACCCTTGGCCATGATTTCGTTCCTGACCCAATTCACGCCGGTAATTTGTTATCGCCCTATTGATTTTTTCTATAATGTCATGTTGTTCTTCTATAGTTCTCAGAGTTGAAAATTTTTAAGTTTTGCAGGAGGATTGCGCTACCATGGAATGGCTCCATTGTTATCACACGTCTATGAACTTGGTTTTATGGAAGCCATTGCAATTCCTCAGACTGAGTGCTTTCAAGGTGATTCAAGTTTCTTCAATCTGCCCCTTGAACTTATCACGATTGCAAGTTACCCTTTAAACTTCTGAGTTTGGCAAATTACCCCTTAAATTTAACAAAGTGTTGCAGAGTGCCCTGAATTGAGGATGAATATTGAAAGAAAATATTGACATGTCAAATGAAAATTGAAGCACGTCATGTCACGTACATGAGGGCGTTTCGGTCTAAATTTTAACACCACTCGTCGATTTTGGGGCACTCTTCAATTTTATTATTATTATTTTTTAAATAGATGGGGTAATTTATAATTAAAAGTTCAGGGGCAAAACTCAAAAGTGGCAGAATGATTAGTACTAAAGGAAAAAAGAATGAATTTATGAACTTTTGACTTTTTTGTGTTAATAGGTGCTATACAATTTGCTAGAACTGAAGGGTTGATACCAGCACCAGAGCCAACGCATGCCATAGCTGCTACGATTAGGGAAGCTCTTAAATGCAAAGAGACTGGAGAAGCAAAGGTCATTCTCACAGCAATGTGTGGGCATGGCCATTTTGACCTCCCAGCTTATGAGAAATACTTGCAAGGAGATATGGTTGACTTGTCATTTTCAAAGGAAAAGATAGAAGCATCACTGGCCAATATTCCCCAAGTTGTGGCGTAATTAGGATGGACCATAAGAGCAAACAATGGTTTGATTGGATGTTCCTTCGTTTTTTCATGACATATCGTCGTGAAAAATTAGACTTAGTAAGGGAGTTCAGTAATTGGTTTTAGAGGAAATAACGGAAAATAGTTGGAGAAGCTAAGAAAGAGGGCGTGACAGAATTTAGACAACAATATGAGAGGTTGTTGAGCGTAGATTCACATGAAAGCACATTTACCTTTTTTGCCAATAAATTTCCTGAGATGTTGGAAGTGGTTGTTTACTTTTAAACTTGCTGTTCATTGTTATATAATTTGATGTATTAAGTCAATGAATTAGCTGGGCGGAATAAACCCTTAGTTTCTTTTTTTTTTTTTTAATTATTGTAACATCTTTATTTCTTGTTATATAATTTGATGTATTAAGTCAATGAATTACCTGTGATCTTCTGTTGCTGTATTATATACCTTATAATTTACTTAATTATTTAATTTTTGCAAAAAAATTAATTATTTTTTCCAAGTAATACAGAGAACAACCAGTTTTTTTTCTTTTTTAATTAAAAAATAATTGGTTGTCAGTTTGGGCGAAGAAAAAAGAAAAAGTTCTTTCTGTTGCTACAGCCTAAAACGACAAGCCACAACAGCTTAATGCATGTAAACTGCAAACGAAATGTTTATTTCTTTATTGATGTGTAAATATATATATATATATATGTGTGTGTGTGTGTGTGTGTGTGTGTATTTGTTCCTGAATTTTTTAGAAATGGCTACTCATAAATTTTTAATTTGATAGATATAACTTGGATTGAAACACATCTGTTATATAAGTTCACTTTTACGAATCACTTCAGTTTTTATTACAATATTTTCTCTTATAAAAATTTAAATTTAATTATTTTTATTAGTATTTTTTTTCACACATAAATTTATTTTTTAATTTAAATTCAGAACTCGAACGAGTTTCGGGCCTGAAATTTCAAATGATAATTGAAATATGTCAAATCTGTATATTAGACCATTTCTTTTCAAATTTAAAGACTATTGATTGATTTTGCAGACATCCCTAGTATTTATTAAATTGAGCTAATTTACCATAAAAGCTCAAGAAACAACTTGCTAATCCATCGTACAGGAAATTATAAAATATGGGTATGTTTGTTTTACAATTCAAGTTAGAAATTTGAATTGTATATGTGAGAGAAAAATATTGTAACAAAAAGATTAAATTTAAATTTTTATAAGATAAAATACTGTAACAATATAACTTAAATTGTGACTTGAGTTATCAGGGCCGTAGTTTCTTTTGCTAAACGACACAAAACATCAATTCTAACGCGTCGTTTATTGAGATAGGCCCAACAACTTCAGCTATTGAAAACGACGTCTCGTCACATAAAATGTCACGCCCCAAAACAGGGGTTAGTGACATAGAGGCTTGTTTAGAAGTTAAACATGATTAAGAAAGTAATTAATCATTCAGAAATATAATAATCCAAAACCATAAGTAAAATATTAAAGAAATTTCTAAACAAGCCCTACATTTTACTGAAATTAGATTACAAGAAAGTGATGAGGACTTTCACACTTTTCTGAAAAATAAGTTTTAAACTAAGCCTATGGCATTATTTAGGGTTCACCCACAGGATATACAATATTGTACATACATGAACATGTAAATAACATTTACAGACATCAACCACAGTCTAAAAACTTAAAGTTTAGAGTCTTATAGTTTACAATCTTTACATTTGTACACAAGGACAATGGACACAATCCTCACTTGATCGGACGGTAGCAACTACTTCAGCTACTCAGCGCTGCTTCTAGCGTCGCCTCAGAGGAGTTAATATTTATAGAAACAAAATAAAACGTGAGTAGAATGCCCAGTAGGATGTATTTTGAAATAAACTTTATAAACAATTAAATAATGAATAAGCAAATAAAAACAGATATCCAGTTCCAATACAACAGTTGGAACCTAACATCATTTTTCTGAAAGGAAATATAAACTAAAAATTATGTATTATAGGCATCAACAAGTAATTTATGATGTGATAAATTACTTTCAAAACCACAAGCACAAGCCTTATCACTACCGTAGTGCCCAGTTCAGGTTCTGCCTTTGAGGATACTCGCTGCATATCTCTAGGCCATCAGCGGGCTTACCAGTTCGCAAGATATCTTATCTTAAAAAATCATTCATTAAAACTCTGAAATAGTTCATTATAATTCCAATAGCTAAATTCAAGCTATTGTGTTAAAATGCTTTTCTTTCACAAACATGTCATTTCTTTAAAACATCTGTAAGGCCAAAACTCTTTAAAACAAGCTATCAAAGAAAATGACAAGAAATCCTACATCTCAAGTGCTAAACCTGTTACTAGCGTTGCGCTACTCCGGCTTCCGCTTCCTCAAAGTCTTCAATTTGATTCTTCAACTAACATTGATACAAAACAACGCTTTAAGATTCAATTCTCATTCCTAAAGCAAATCAATCTCAATTATACACTTCGATTTCCTATTAGTGTGCCTTAATCCAATTCCAAGTTCATATCATTTCATGTTTCAAATCGTCATTCCAAGGATTTTGATCTCAAAACATGGATTAAAGGTACTAATCCATCTACTTTAGGTTCCCAAATGAAACTAATTTGGGTTCTTTTTAAAAATCAGGGTCAAAATAACATTTTAAGACAAATCCGGCTCAAATCACGTGTACACCAGTCGACCGGTGACAGAGAAGTTATTCTCCACCGGCCGGCCGGTGGAGAAGGACACAGGATGGCCGATCTGAAGAAAATAAGGCCAAAACCTACAAATCCAAGTTCCAATCCGAGATATTTCAAGGGAAAACTACCAAATCCAGGTTCTAATTACTAAATCAAGTCCAAAGAACCAATTTTCCCTAATTTTCACCGTGATTTTACCAAAAATCCAATTTAAACTAGAAATAGGGTTTTCTAATAGAAAAATTCAAGATTCAATAAGAGTTTTTCAGAAATCTTACCCCAAATCCTTCCCTTGATGTTAAAAACTCCTTGAAGTTTCTCTTTAGCTCAAGATCCTTAAGAATTGGTGACAAATTGGACGAGAGAGAGAGAGTGCGTTTGAGAGAGTGAGAGAACGACAGAGAGGGAGAGTGAGAGGAAAACGACAAGGAAAGAGAGAGAGAGAGTTGAGGGTGCTCACGAAGGAAAGGAAGAAAAAGAAAGAAAAAGGAGGGAAAAGAAATAAAGAAAAATAAGGATAATTTTCAAAAGATATTTATAAAAGTAGATTAGAAAGTGTATCTACGTATACTTTTGAGGTAAAAATATAAATACTGAAAATATTTAAATTTACATATCAAAAATATTTAATGAATATAATTAATTATTTACACCAGATTAGGTACACAAATAAATCTCAATTATCTTAATTAATCCAGTTTAATCTCTTGAGGTGTTACATAAAACAACTCATGCACGAAACATGTCGTTTTCATACCAACGACACCAAAATCTTCACTAACGTTTGGAATGTCGTTTTAGTGCGTTAGACTAAAAATATATAAAGTGGGTGTTCTCCGGAGGATTATTCTTTCTGCGTACGAAGGTTGCTCTTCGTCTCTGTTTCATAAATTCTCATCATCTTCTGAGCTCACCTCTTCAATCTCATCTCAGGTATGTCCTTAACAACTTCCTCAATCCTCATAAATTCTTCCCAAACCCTAAAAATTATAGCTTTATCCCAAAATTCGAACTTTTTTTTTTGTTCTTTCCTTTTTTTAATTGTTGCGATTGTTTCCATTCGATTTTGTGTGTATAGTTGTGATTAGATTTTTAGTTATTTTTCTTTCGGGTTTAATTGTTCTGAAACGTTGAAGTTATTCTAAGTATCAATCTGGTTGAATGTTGGTATTGAAAATAACAAATTAATACAATGCACGCCAATTGTTTGATGAAAGTCCTCCATTAATCACTGAACTACATTTTGTGCTTTTTTTTTTTCTCCTTACAACCATATAAATTTGAAGTTTGAACAATGGCCAGACTTGGGCTATTTTCTGTTTATTTATTTATTTAGCGAAACTGTAACTTATTGTTTAGTGTTTTTCAAATTCCTCAGCCCTGGTCAAAGGTTAGGTTCTTATAATGGGAAGCAAGGGTGGTCGAGTTCCGCTTCCCCATCTGCGGCACCCTCTTCCAGGTCCGGGCATGGGGCACCCCGACCCATTTGGCCCGGGCATACGCCCTCCGCCGGGCTCCTATCCTTCTTATGAGATGTTGCCTCCACCCGAAGTTATGGAACAGAAGCTTGCTGCGCAACACGTTGAGATGCAGAGACTGGTAACGGAGAACCAGAGGCTTGCTGCGACTCATGGAACCTTGAGGCAAGAACTGGCTGCCGCGCAACATGAGCTACAAATGTTGCACGTTCAGATAGGTGCTATGAAGTCTGAGAGAGACCAACAGGTGAGAGGCATGGTGGATAAGATTGCCAAGATGGAAGCCGATTTGCAGTCAGCAGAGCCTCTTAAATTAGAGTTGCAGAAAGCTCGAACGGAGGCCCAGAACTTGGTTGCTGCAAGGCAGGAACTTGTTTCCAAAGTTCAGCAATTGTCCCAGGATCTTCAAAGGGCACACACGGATGCACAGCAGCTTCCTGCTCTAATGTCGGAACTAGACGGCCTCAGACAAGAGTATCAGCACTGCAGGTTAGTGTTATGCTAGATGTGTATTATCTATTTAGTGTTATCTGTTTAAGTTACTTTTCTAGAAAATAAATTTATTCAACATGTCCTTGTCTCTAAATGTAAGGTCTTTCTGTTTCTGAAATAATCTGAGATGCATTATTCTCTTCTAGTTTTAACTGATTTTTATGGGTTTGCTGAATCCCTGATCTTCTGTTTGATTTGATTTTGCAGAGCTACTTATGACTATGAAAAGAAACTATACAATGATCACCTTGAGTCACTCCAGCTGATGGAGAAGAACTACATTACCATGGCACGAGAAGTGGAAAAGCTCCGAGGAGAGTTAATGAATCCTGCTTACGCTGAAAGAAGACCTGGTATGTTCTCCTTTCTACATAAGGCGTCGTATGTAGTTTCCCTTGAGTTCTTTTATATTGTAGAGGATGGGTCATTACTAACTATTCCTACCAAATGCAGTTGCGCCTTATGGTGGCACTCCTGGAAATAACGAGAATGAGGCTTCTGGTCACCTTGTTGGACAAAATGCTTATGAAGATGCCTATGGTGTTCCCCAGGTCTGTTATGGAACTATAAATGTATTAATGTGTTTTCCAATCCATGTTATGCTACTATCGTTTAAGACGTTGTAGTTTTGATTGCAATGTCTTGTTCTGCACGAGCTGCTATCAAATCATGCAATGAGGGGAAAAAAAAAGGCCATTTGGACCTAGTTGAAGATGTCTACTCGCATAAAAATTCATTCTTCATGTCTATTTGCTTCTGATTTTTAGCAATGAAAAGCAACTTTTACAATGCATGCGGAAGATGAAACAAAAACTGATGATTTGTCACTCCTGTCATTTTGTACAATAGGGACGCACCTCTCTGCCTGCCGGCAGTGCTGGTGCTAGTGCTACTGTTGCTGCCGGAACTCCAACTTATGGTGGAGCTCAATCCGGACCTGCTCCTGCGAGACCTGGTTATGATGCACCAAGAGGGCCTGGCTATGATGCATCAGGCGTTCCTGCTTATGATCCACAAAGGGGATATGGCTATGAACCACAGAGAGGACCTGGTTATGATACACAATTGCAGAGAGGGACCAATTATGATGCACAGAGAACTGGATACGATCCACAGAGAGGATCGGGTTATGATGTGCAAAGAGGAGGACCTGGCTATGATCCATCAAGGGTTGGTAATTATGATGCGCAGTTCAGAGGTGCTGCTGGGCCTCATGGCCATGTGACGCCCGCAAACCATGTGCCTTATGGGTCAGCAACACCACCAAAACCTGCTGCTCGAGGCGGAAACCCTGTTCGGAGATGAGCTCCAGAGGCATTGTCCTAATATTTAAGACATCGTGAGAGATAATGTAATTGTTAGAATACTCTGAAAAATCAAAATTGGATCCTTGATTAACCAAATCGTTTGCTTTGCTAAAGTTATGGACTATTTCTGGTCTCGGTGTTTGTTGTGGCCTTTGTCTGTAAATGTTTTGGCAAACTCAGACGGTGTCTACAAATGAAAATCATGTCATGATTTGATCATGTCATGGGGACTTTTTTTTTTTTTTTTTGGTTGAAATAACCAACTTCTGCTCTCCTTCAAATTGTTCTTGTTTCAATTAGGTTAAAAGTATTGAACTAAACTACTAGTGCAACTATTTTTTTTTCATTACTCTTTCTTTCGCTTTTGTCTTTTTCTATCTATTTGCATCTTTTCTTTCTTCTTTGAAATGAATCAAATCCACGATGAAGTAATTAATTTTTTAAAGTTTATAAGTACCAAGTTATAAATTTATATTGTAATGAAGATTTTTTTCTTTATTTGGGATTTTATGTTTTAGATATGAATATGTTTAAAAGTCAAATTTTAGCGGATGATCGAAATATTTTTAAAGAATTTTGAAATATAGTATCTAAAAGCTAAAATTTGGAGGATAATAGATTTTTTTTTTAAAAGAAAAATGTATGTAAAAGCCAATATTTGCAAAATTCAGGGGAAGATAAAGAGGAAAGTCATAAGAAAATATAAATCTTTGGACCAAAAGTTCAAAGAGCCCATAGGTCAAGCGGGATGTTTTTTTCCTTGCGCTAAAAGTGGCTCTGTCTAAGGGTGGCAATTCGTGTTACGTGTTGTGTTTGTATCGTGTTTTGATAAATTTTTTTTAAATTTGTAGTCAACCTGAACACGACCTGTGACACGAAATTTTTTAAAAATCGCAACACGGACACAACACGACTACTTTACAGGTTGACATGACACGACACGACACAAAAATGACCTGTGAACCCGAAATTGACACGAAAGTTGTATACTTTTATTTAGTTTTTTACATATTAAAAATAACTTAAAATTCATAACACACTAAAATACAATAACATTCATTGAAATTAAGCAAATAATAATATACGATTTTGAGTATAGCTATTATGATATCACAAGTTCATAATAAAATTAAAATTATGTAATGAAAAATGTATGTATTTTTTAGTTTTTTACGAGTTTCATGTCGTGTTCAGGTTAGGCGGGTCCAACCCGAAATTGACCTGTGTTTTTCGTGTCAATTTCAGGTTGATCCAATTCTGACTCGAACATCTTTTTTCTCAACCCTAACCCGTGAAATTCATGTTGTTTTCGAGTCGTGTTGTATCGTAATCCCTATTACCGGCCCTCTACCCCTATTTGAAACAAAGTATTATCGGGAGTATATATTTTTATAACCTACTATAAAATTTGACCCTTTTTATATTTTATTCAAAACTCTTATTTCTCATTTTTATCTCTCTAAATTCTCGTATTTCACACCTTTTTAATAATGCACATTTCAAGTCCATTTTAGAAAGGAATATTTTCTACATTTGCTTCAAAATTTTTTTAGGGTTTTCGCAACTTACTTGAATTTTTAGTTTTGATAATTTTTTCTCTTAAATTATAAAACTATTGCGATGGGTCTTCTAATGATAATTATGTCAAATTTATGACAAAATAAGCACATTTTTTAAATAATTCTAACGTATCAATTCAAATAGTAACATAAATTTATAAATTTCTCAACTCATAATCCCCTTGATTTGACAAAAAATCTAAGCAAAATTAGTGAAATAGGGAATATTACAGAAGTTTGACAAGTTGAAGATAAAAATCGTAAAAGTTAAAAGTTCCGAGGGTAAGTTGCCAAAATCTTATAAGTTTAGAGGCAAATGTGAAAAAATCTCGCTCCTTCTGTCAGTTGGCGAACAAAATTCAAACACTCATCCTTTTCCTTGTCCTTCCCGGGCAATTTCTTTTCCATGGCGGAGCCACAAAAGCCGTTACGCTGCAGCAGTGTCCACTCTCGCGGTGAACATCTTTCTCTCTCCCACAAATTTCCACTCCCATGGCTGTTCCCTCTTCTACCTACTGCTTCCTTCTTCAATTTTTTACATTTTCATTTCTATTTATGGAATCGCTAGCTTTTCTGTGCATTTTCCCTCGGAGATTTGTGTTTGGCTACGCGGAAATTATTTTCTCGAGCATTTTCTAGGGCTTTAAGTCTGAAAATATGGGGTTTGCAGATTCGACAGGTTGTCCGATTGAAGGCATGAAATCTGTGATCGCGACTGTCAGTGGATACCATGGAATCGAGCGTTTGAACCTTGTAAAGCTCATCTCTCATGCCGGTGCGAGTTATGTCGGCGCAATGTCAAGCTCCATTACGCATTTGGTAGGTCTTTTGGTCTCTTTCGCTCAATTTAGTTCAATCACTTTCGGAAATGTGCTTTTGAAACCGTATTTCTGCTTTTACAAAACCCTAAATACGAAATTATGGTGTGAAATGTGTTTTAGGGTTTCAAAGTCACACTTTTAGAAGCGTTGTTTATGATGTTTGTCCTTTGAATTTGGGAATTAGGTTTGCTGGAAATTTGAGGGAAGGAAATACGGTATTGCTATGAATTCTGAAACTATAGTAGTGAACCATCGGTGGATTGAGGATTGCATAAAGCAAGGAAAGCGAGTTCCGGAGCGTCCTTATACCTTCAAATGGTATGATTAACTGGTTTCTCCTCAATTTTCATAGCTTTATAAACTGTCAAATGCTCAAACTGCTTCTTAATTATAATATTTTTGCTTGCAAATGAATATGGACCCTGTTCATGTTTTACTTCAATGCAGTGGGCAGGAGGTGGGACCCTTATTGTCGGAAGTTCCACAAGTTCCTAAAGTTGGTGCCTCGGTGAAAAAGCAGAAAGTTCTTTATGACAAATCAAATACTTGTTATGGCTCTGAAAAGAAAAGGGGCTATATGGGGGTTGAAGCATCTGGGGATGTCGTTTGTAATCGTTCTTTGTTAAATCAGGTGAGTTAGTGTATCTGAATCTCTCAATCTCAATGTCCCGCTGCCAAACTAGTTGTCTTCCCTTGAATGTTTAGTGTCATGTAAAATCATGTATATCTTGTTAGAAAGTATACTCTTTCTTAGAAAGTACAATCTTTTTTACATTGATAATTTATAATTTAGCTAGCTTTTGGAGACACGCGTTGCGTGGAATCTTCTGATTTTATTTCTCAAACTCTCTGTGTTGACACAATCGTATTTTTTGTTTTCTATTGAGATATTGGAATTTTCTGACTATTTTCTTTCTTCACTGTCTTTAATAGACCTTATTTTGTGATGTCAATAAAGTCGGAAATTCTTCTCATAAATCAAAGGATGAACTTGTCAAAAGCACTTCAGGGCAAGAACATCCTATATCTAGACCACTCAAAAACCCGGTAATCAATTTTATCTTTCTTTTTCTGCTATGATTTTTCTTTACATTTGAAAAAGCCTCGTTACTGTGACTAATGAGTTGAGATGGAAGTATAAAATGTGCGCTCAGGTAGCCATGGATCTCATTTTACATCAATGATTGGCACAATTATGTTCTTCTTTGGTTGTGGAACCTACGTCTTAATTTGTCCCAATTTTATGGTTCTTGATTCTTTAGTTGTTTGCAAGAGGTCTTTTCCATGCTGATCATGTAATTAGGATTTAAGCTCCTGGATGCTTTATGTGGATCCTATGTACCGATTAAATTGAAAGAAAATTTAATATGGTTCCCATTTCCTTTGTTCTTTGTGATTCTATGCTACCGTGTCTATGAAATTGTCAGTTGTTACTGGGAAGTCCAACAAAGTAGATAAAATGACGTATCCTTTTGTGAATATTTAAAGCACTCAATAAATATGGCTTTTGCCCTTATGATTAATATTGGTTTTATTTTTTTCAGTAAGTGCCTCATAATTTTTTTTTCTTTTTCTGGATAAGTTATTTTATGGCGATTAAGTTTTTTGCCATTTACTTTCTTTTCCCCTAGTAATTTCATCAATTGCCTTGCTTCTGTCGTTTGAGTTTTTTCTGCTTATATTCACACATATGAAAAGTACTTGAGGTGTAACAAATTCTTTTTTTTGGGTTATTGTGAAAAGCATGAAGGGACAAGTTCCCATGCTTCCTTGGAATTGGTGAGGAGGAAAGGGAAGATTATAAATAATAATGGGAGCAATGAGCCTGAAACTTCACGTAGAAGAAGAAGGCTTGTTAAAAAAAGTACACACAGTGATATTTTGGACTTATTCCCCTCGGGCTCCAATCAAGATTGCTATCCAATTGAAGTTGATAACCTGAACCAAAACAACGAAGACGTCGTGGTTCTTCTGTCTAATCCTTTAGATGCAGCAATGTGTGCTAATGTATCCGATAATGGACGACCATCTATTGATGGATTCTTTAACCCTAAGGAAAGCAGAAATAAAGGTTTGGATTCTGTTGAAGCTGATGTTCCAAGTCGTTTTTGTGCTTCAATGGATCCAAATGAACCAGATGTGCATGCTGAGAATGGATTAATGGACTTAGAAAATACTTCAGAAGATGGGTGTTCTGATGCAGAGAACTCTAAAGAGGAAACAACGAAAGGACTTGAGATTAAGCATGATTCTACTATTCCTTCTTCCACAGAGTTATCCTGTGTTATATGTTTGACAGATTTCAGCTCAACTCGAGGAGTTTTGCCATGTGGTCATCGATTCTGTTATTCATGCATTGAAAGTTGGGCTGATCATATGGTATACATTCTATTCTATTTGCTTCCACTACTAGTGTAGCCCTTTCAATTTAAATGTTATTTATTTATTTATTATTTTTACTGCTTTTAATTCCTATCAATATTGGTCATGATGTGGCTTAGTATCAAAAGTATGCAGCCTATGAATAGGTGAGAGATAAGTGTCTTTTATTTTTGCTGAAGTGCAAATAGGTAGCTACTACAGAGTCCCAAAATTTTCTGGATTGACACAGAGAATATCAATGAAATTACAGTATTTAGCGTATGTATACGTTTTTGTGTCTGTGATCGTAGGGTTTTCAACAGTCTACTTTACGCTCAGTAAGTCTGATTTCAAATGTGTGCTCATTAATTTGATGATGCTGCATTTAGGCTTTAAAAAGAAAGATATCAACATGCCCTTTATGCAAGGAAAGTTTTGCAAGCATAATAAAGTTTGAAGATACAGCTACTGATGGTCAGAAAATATATTCTCAAACCATTCCGTGTGGCTTATCAATGATGGACATGTTCATTCTTCATGATCAGGAAACAGCCAATATGACTGCTCAGGTACCATCTATGCTGATAAAAGTAAACTTCCTGTCATTTTGTTGGTAGTTTTAATTTTTAAACCCTGTTGCTGGAAAAAGAGTTAAGTGTATGATCTGTAACTCTTTGTTCTGTTTCACTTTCGTAGCTATTTCTCACTTAACTTTAAAATTCTGTGGAATTAATACTTTGCCGTTCAACACTTTAACTGAAAAGGATTAGTTAAAAACACAAAGATATGGGGCGGGTGGATGTTGCATAACATGATTTATAATATTGCTCAACACCAGTCTTGTACCTTGACATGTTAAACGATTAACAATAAATCAGGGTTTTTGTTTGGGACAAAGACTGGCCTGTATTTCATGGCTACAACCATTTAGTACTATTACTATAGAACACGTGAAATCTTCTACTGCCCAGTCGCATGTTAGTGAAGCCATGTTCAACTACATATTGATCCACATGGAAGGTTTTCCAGTAACAGGCACATTGGCAGACTCATGTGCTCTTCTTAACTGATCATAAGCAATGTTCATTTTCTTCCCACTGTCACAAGAACTTCTTTTTATTTTTATTTTTATTTTTATTTTTATTTTCTCGTTGTCCTTACTTAATTGTCACTTTGTTTTGTTAAGATCTGAATTTCCTCTTTCGGTGTCTGATTCTTTTTCTTTCACAATCTGATGAGGTTGAACAGCATGACTCAGCAACTGTTTGTAGCGTATGCCGACGTCTGGAGCCAGTGGATCTTCTCATCATCTGTAATGTGTGCCAAATTCGACGCATCCATTCCTACTGCCTTGACCCTCCTGTGGATCCATGGACGTGCATTGACTGCAAAGATCTGCAAAGGCTGTTACCTCTCAGCCGTTGAAAGCTCTTTTCCCCTAGTACATGGAAACTTTACTGAATGATTGAGTTTGAGCCTTGAGGTATATCTTAGAGTTGGAAAATTAGGTTTAATAGAGGTGAAAAAATAGAGGAAAAGAAAACAATTTATGTTGTCTGATATATAAGTATGATTGAACAAAAATAGACATGTTATGGTTAGCTCACGTGGTTAACGGGTGGGGGTGGGACTGATATTGTTTAGGTACAATATTGATGTGATAATGATTATTATTGGCAAAATTTGAGAAGAATACATAACAAAGACCAAAAATGTGACAATAGTTCAAAACTTTCCCACCGTTGCGATAAGGATGATGATATTATATAGTCAAAGTTGTGTAATTGTTTTGGTATTTTGTGGAAACTTGAAAAGGGCAGAAGATTTTAGGTCCGAGTTATGAAATGAATCCCAAAGTGGCTTTTTATTATTAAAAACAAATATACAAAAAGAAAAAGCGGTGTTCTTAATGGATTTTTTTTTTTTGAAGGTCTTAATTGAATCTTTTATGTAGTGGGTGAGAATGTGGAGTTTCTTTCTAATTAATGTAAAACTTTAGAAGTTGAAGCCGTGGTCTCCATTTACCAAAATCTTCATTTTCATGTCCAAACAAATTGCCGCATCACGATCGACTAAGCCTTTTCTTTTGTCTTTAATCCTCAGCAGCATTTCTTATATTTTACTCTTACTTTATTTAGTCTTCTTTAATTTATGTGCCTCACATTAATTTATAGGTCTAAGATATAACAAGTTCTATGCATGATCTTTCATATCGTAAATCTAACCGCTTTGCATTATTAAACTGCACGGACAACATACTCCAAATTTAGTGATACTTGTATTGCTGTTTCGGCTCACATGGGCAAGAAGATGGAGAACTTTGACCATCACAAGGTTGAACGAATAGTGTTTCTATAAACATGTGCTAGCAGGCAGAAAAAGACAAATTAATGATGCATTGTATAGAAGTTATTGTGTGAGTTGAGTCCCCACTATAAGATCAATATTAAGCCAAGTAATTACCCTCTCAGAAGGGGGAGTTTTATTGAGACTATTGCCGATATATAACGCCTTTTATTTTGGTAACTAACATACTATAAAATGAAGAGCTAAGTGAGCTAAATTATGCGAATATTTTAATATCTCGTTTTTTTAATGGATTAGGACCCTTCTTCAAACTTATAACATTCTCTTTTTGATAAATAAAGCCAGAACATTCTTTGTCGTTTAAAGGAGATAAAAAATAGATTAGTAATTGATTCGGATAAGAAGGTTTGGGGTATACCATACATATTACTTTTCACCATTTTATAACAGTACCCTTCCAAATAGACTTCAAGACCAGGTTTCTATGTAATTAATGGATACACTTAAAATTAGCCACAAACTTTACTAGATTAAGACTTCAAGCAGAACTAGATATAGGCTTCATAGCTTAATAAAACTAATTCGGTAATACCCAATGCTGGGCATTAGATATTATATTCTTTAATAGCATCTATTAACTAATTTTCTTTGTATTTTAGGAGTTACCTCATATAGAAAAAGATGTACACCATGGCGATTTTAACCGTTATAGCACTTGGCATGAGATAGAGAGAGAGAGAGAGAGAGAGAGAGAGAACCTCATATCGTCATCATCATCATCATCTTGTATATCCATGAAATTAAGGAAAAACAAGATAGTATTTATAGTACAGGAAGAAGTCAATAAACTAGCTAGCACACTACATATTTTATGTAGGAAAGAAGTCAGAAAAGAAGTAGTGATGATTCTCTGATCAAAAAGCATAGGTTCTGGTGGGAGAATCAGCAATCTTGAGGGTCTTTTCTATGATCTTCTTGGCCTTCCTGCTTCTAATCTCCACTCTCATGCTTTCACTCTTTTCAATCTTGTCATAAGGTTTCTTCATCTTCAACGACCTTATTTTTGACTTCAAACATCCCACCAACCTATCCAACCCCATCATCACCATCTTCACTAACCAAATGTATGTATAGCCTGAAAAAATATAAATTAAAAAAAAAAAGAAAAAACATAATTAATGAAGATAGAAAAAATTGAAAACTTTAAGATAAGTAAAAATAAGAAAATAAGTTTGAGAAATTAACCTCAATTATAAAGAGATATGCAAGAGTGTGTGAGAGAAGGGCTAGGAGCTGCTGTTTTTGGCTGAAGAAAACTTGATGTGTGTTGAAAGCCAGAAATAAAATGGTGTGAATGTGGGGTTGTTATATATTGGAGAGCTTGGACCAAGTGATAACAAATAAAAGATACAAATATATATATATATATATTTTGTTGAGAGAGAGAGAGAGAGAGAGAGAGAGGGTTTGAGAAGGACAAGTGAGAGACAAAATATGAATGAGCTTTTGAAACGGTTGAAGGTCAAAACATGGCCACATTAAGAGCTTGGAAGGCAGACCACGCAATACTTGAGAGCTTATTTTCTGTTTCTGACTAGAAATCTGATGATGAGAAAAATTGGAGGAAGAAATAGAAGAATTTAGAGAAAAGAGAGGACAATGGAGAGGAAATATTTTTTTATTTAATTCATCATCAAAGTCTGAAATGAAAAGTACAAATACTAGCTCTATTTATAGACACATAAATTTTAATAAAATCAAACTCAAATAAATTTTAAATAATCCTAGGTAATTTTAATCCTAAATCATCCTAATAGAAAATAGATAAAATAAATCATAAATTTAAATAACTTAATTAAATCCTAAATTATATTTTTATTTCCTAATTGCTCCTCTATCTATTGTTCCTCAACATTCTGACTTCTTTGAAAGCTTGTGTCCCTCCTTTTTCTTCTTTTATTTATTTTTTTGGTTGGTATATAAAGTATTCAAACGTGGAAAAATCCATGATTAAAAACTCTGTTATTTTTGCTTACTGTGCCTATTGACCATAATATTCCCGGCAATATTGAAGATATGATGCTGAAATTTGTACCGTGAAAATCTCCTCTTTTTCCCTGAGTCTGGTATTGATCTGTTTTTGGGTTAAACTCACCTTAGCGTTTTTTTCCCCCGTTTTTTTTTTTTTTTTTTTTTTTTTTTTTTTTTTTTTTTTTTTTTGTTTTTGGATTTTTTTTTTTTTTTTTTTTTTTTTTTTTTTTTTTTTTTGTTAATGTGATTTTGGAATGTTGTGATGTATCCAGTGTACCTACTAGTCAGTTCATGTCCTGACGTAATTCAAAAGATTAAACAAATTGAAGCGATTATTGCTAAAATACATATTCGCACACAATTGTTTTTTTTTTTTTTTTTTTAAGCTGTTCATTCCAATTGTAAACACAAATTGTCCTTTTAGTGTCCGTATAAACTAAAATTTCTTTATTGAAAGTGTGCAGACTATAATTTTAAGGTATACAAAAATGATCAACATCATCATCGTTATTATTATTAGAAATGAAATTGTACAATTATAATTAACTTTTGTGTGCATCAGAGGATTTAAAAAAAAAAATAAAAAAAAACCTTTGGGGACTTCTCTTGCAAAATTTATTAGTTATGCAGTAATAAATACGATTAATTAAGCAATGCCTCACCTATAACTATAAAAGAAATTTACACAAAGAGAAAATCAAATTACCCTCGTTTCAAAAAAAAAAAAAAAGAAAAAAAAATTGAATAACCTTTGTGGTTGCACAAAAGGCTAGTGATCCCTTTTCATTTTCGCTTACTGTCCTCTTTTTTTATGAGAGAAACTATTATTTCTAACTTATTTATGTCACTACATAAAATTTTAATGTTATTATAAAAAATAATCTATAAGTTACGAGGTTACAAAAGATAATTTGTAGGTTACGAAAGATAACCTCTAGGTTATGAAAAGATAATCTGTAGATTATTAGTGACATAAGATAAATTTAACAACAATGGTAAGAATAAAATAGTGTTACTTTATCAATCACATTTTTGAAAATTTCCCTTTTTATAATCTATCGAACTAATTAGATACACACATCGGTCTGATTAACCTAAAAACTATAGGAGGATTCGAAAGTCTATTAATCCTGATGTATATATAAAATTAAGAACAATCACGTTTCATTCATTTTCTTAGTAAAGACGTTTCATTTATTTTTCTCAATGAAGTGATTTAAATCAAAGTTTCAGATTAATTATTCATGTAACTTTTTGTTGTACTTGTAGGCTTAAATTAGTGGTAATTCATCTACCTACACCCACTACAATATTAAGGTATTAAGTTCAAATCCTGACTCCCCTAAGTTCCCAAATGAAAATTAGTGATCCATGATCTCTGTCTATTTTTCTTTTGTCCAAATCAAACTCCTAATTAATTGACTCCACAAATGTTTTAGTGAGTAGCTTTTATATCAAATAATAGGTTGCCAAATAGTTCCAATAATTGATTTGATGATTACAATTATATTTAACTTAACAATGATATAAATCAAATCACGAATATTTGGAATATTTGAGAAAAAAACATGACTTAGAGACGAGCTTCTAATTGTTGTAGATTTGTGATAGAATAAGTACATATGTGGATTTTACTATTAATAAGTTGGTGCAGTGATAAAAATGTCTTTATTTTTTTTCTTTTATTCTCAAGATACACTTAGGATTTGATATGTCACAATCTCATTTTATGATCTATGTCCAATCAATTTATTGTGCGGCATTGAATGTAAGGTGATATGAGTGAAAATTGGGTCTAATTCAAGTAGAATTAGATCATGTACTTTTGTTTCATTATTGGTTTTTGGGATTTTCAAAATGACAGAGAAAATGAGAGACGAAATAACACTGATAATATGTGAGTTAAAATAATAATAATAATAATAATAATAATAATGAAGATGATGATTGTGGTGGTGGTGGACCAAGGCCAAGCTAACTATAGCAGTGGGGAGGAACCTCTACTTTCTACCACTCTATATGAGGTCATAAAATTCAGCATCAACGTTTGCATTGCCTAGAGTGTGTACTACTCTACGTAGTCATGAATATAATACACACACATAATAAGAATATTAAATATGAAAAGGACCCAATACTCGTGCATATATAATCGTGTGCACTTCCCATTGGGAATGCTCGATGGGAAATTTCCCATGAAAAGCACCACACGTACTTTGAAAGTGAAGTCTCTTAATGCTTGTCTATCTATACGAGTTTGATAGATGATACGTACTTTCTTGTCTTCCTTCTACGGCAAAAATTGTTGATTGCTAAATTGAATGTATAACTTACGACCAATAAGGACAAAGCTTAATTGAAAAATCTCCTATATATCCTCAAAAATGAGACTCAAGTTGTTGAGTGGTTATTCTGATATTGTCTGTTTCTGCCATTTTAATTATTTGTTGAAAGTGCGTTTTAATTATGTATTTTGGTGTCCATATTTTTCCAACGAATAGTATATTTGGACCCCCTTATTTTTGTTTTGTTTTGTTTTTTTGTTTTTTTGAATAAGCAGTTGGCAACCCATATACTTTTCCTCAGGAAAAAAAAAAAAAAAAAGATTGCTAGAGGATGGAGACGTGCTTCTATCAGTTCCAACTTTTTGTATGTATGCATTTCACGTTTAATCAAGACATCTCCATTGTTATTTGCCAAAAAAAAAAAAAAAAGCGTAAAAACAATACTTAATAAAAAACATGTCTACCACATCGTAACTAATAAAATATGAGTTTCACGTGTAGATCCATGTTATAACAGTTATTTTCTACTAATATGTGGTGTTGATTATTAAGCACCGCGCACTTTATCTACGATTCCACACCTATATATATATATATATATATATATATATATACACCATATGCATTAATTCTCATGCCACTTGCGTATGAGGATTAGTATCGTTTAAAGAATTTTGTGCACAAGAACGTAAGGACCACATTGTTTCAATTTCAAGTGAAAATTTTACCATCTTCTTTCGAATTAATATTTTCCCGAGTGAATGATTTGGAAAAGATTTTTTTTTTCTTTTTAAATGGCTAAGATAATTTAACCTTTTATATACTCCCCAAGAGATCAATATATATCCCATTTTCCTAGAGTTTGGATTTGTGTGGCCAAAACTTGTAGAAATATAACCAAGTCGATCATATTATTGAAACCTTCATTATGATGACATCATAAAAAAGAAAAAAAAGAAAACCGAATACTTCTCAAACAGTAGTTAGCACTATAAAAAAGTGGCCAGAAATTCTCCATTCACCTAATTTTAGACTAATCGGAAGAAAATGTTATTTCTTTGGTTAATTCGGTCTTATTTAAGCCAGCCAATCCAAATTCGAAAGCCGATAATGATTTACGACAATCACTACCACTCTCTCTTTATTCTTGTTTTTAACTAGTAGTGATTAAGACTGGCAGATACCTGCTCGACCATATATTGGAACTGCTCATATCTGGTCAATCTTTAACTTCAATTATTTGCATCTTTCATCAGTCTCTTGATATGATGTGCCCTAAGGAACCAAAAGATAGGATAGGGTCAGCTTAATCAAGGATCGCTAGATCAAGAGGAGAGGATTGTCGTTTGGTTGGCTAAGCTTCGGCTAATTGGCTGGGATTTGTGGAATTCGAATTACTTGGAGATCAAGTAAAACGTGTGGGGGCTGGAAGGAAAGGTAATTTCTGGGTTCTTTATGGGTTGAAAGGGGCAGGGAATTATCTAGAAAAACGTGAGAGAGAGAGAAAGAAAAACACGATCCAACCTTGCAGTTGTTTGATAAGGAAGCTCCGCCACAAACAAAGGACAAGGGCTGGTTCGCCACAACTAGCTAGGTTGGCTGTCTAGTTGATAAGAACTCTAGTGATTCTCGCCACCAAAAACACTAGGTTCTTATTCGAGTTTTACTATAATAAAAAGCTCTCAGAAATAGTCACATTTAACATTTTTGCTACAGTAAAAAGCTCTCACACAACATCACATTTCAACTCGAATTAAAAACTCGAATTAGCGAACCGAACGAGTCCTTAGATAAGAGAAAATAGAGACTTTCTGGAAAAGAGCAATTCAAACTCAGTATTTTCTTATTAACCTCCAATACTGGGCGTGGGGCTTATATATAGCCTTGGCCTTGTTACATAAAAAGGAAATAAACTTCAACAAGAAAAGAAATCTAGATTTGTCCTAAATTGGGAAACTAGGGAAAGTACTTGGTGACCAAGAAATTCCCTTAACTCCCATTACAACTTGATTGAAACAAAAACAGGAAACAAGACATAAAACAAAAACAGGAAACAAGACACAAAACAAAAATCGGAAACAAGACACAAAAGGGAAATAACAATTGATTGCGCCAGCTCTCCTTTCTTTTCCTTCTGGTGTGTAGATTTCTTCCAAAAGAAGTTAGGGTTTTCTTCAAACACGTCCAGCCTCCATTGAGCTTCCTTTGTCGTCCAAAAAATAGAGTAAATTGATTAATTTGCCCTTGGAGCGTGTAATAGGACCAGAATAGGAATTCTCCTCATGATGAAGCTCATCATGATATCAAATACTTATTATGCCCTATAAATTATAATAATAATAAAAGAAGATGAAAGAAAAACCCCACGTTGCCCTATCATTCCTTATTTAAAAGAACAAGAATCAAGGGCATGTTTATTTCACGTGAATGGAAAAACAACAAATTAAAGAAATGAGTGTTTTTTCATTACTTACAAAATTAAGAGTGTAGTACCCGATGTAATGCACCAATATGATACAGGAAAAGATCAGAAAAGAAAATGTCAATTCTAACTCCCACTTTGATATTAATTTTCAATTAGAATAAATATCAAATTTACTTATATACTCATATTAAACTGATGATTATTTAGACCCTGTTTGGTTTAGCAATTGGAACCAAACAATTTAATTTGAATTGTGCCAAAAGGTTTAAATTAGTGTTTGATTTAGAAATAAAGAGAACAATTCAAACCATTAACTATGATTCAAATTATACACAAATATATTTTAGTAATTAGACTGATAAAATATGTATTCGAACTTTAATCAAATAGTTTTGGATCCTACTCTTTAATAGGATACGTAACACTAGGAAGACAATTAATCATCATTATTTTTATTTTTATTTATTTTCAAACTCATTAGTTTTCTCATTGCATTTTATTAAGCTTAGTTAACAGAGTACAGGAACAGGCCTATCAGAAAAACTGCAGTGCTTTAGAAATGGAAATGACTCGGGCTAGTTCTTAATGGGCTTGACTTCCTCATGATGGCCCACATTGGGGACAAGTACTTTTTGAACTTTCAACAAATACAAGGCCACATATTTATTTGACGTGAGGTTAGTAATTTTCTTATCTTCCTTCGAGTGAATCATGTATGGTTAGTTGATCATAGAAAATATGAAAAAGTTAATTTGTATTTTATACCAAGTGTGGGTAGAGAATGTCTTATATGGCGACAATATGTTTGATTAGAGTGTATAAACCATATATATATACTCATGCACTGTATTGTTACTATAAACACATTTTTTAAACAAGAGGAGGAAATTCTACTTCATCATTTCTATTAAGTACTTGGAACTGTAAAGATCAAAATGTTCGTTTGTTTATTAATATAATATTATTGTTGGAAGCAATCATTTGTTGAATCAAGTCGAGTCAAAGTTAATTTTTGCTCTAGAATTTGTCAGTGTTACAAGGTTTTATTTATTTATTTATTTATTTTTTTTTTTATGTAATAGCTTACGCACTCTTGCATTAGTGTAAAGCTATCGCTATTCATTTAGGTCATTCAAGTTGAGAATTTGATTTAAAAAATTAATTCATATGAGAGAAAATATTATAACAGAAAATGTTGAATTTAAATTTTTATGAGATAAAATATTATAGTAAAAACTTGAGTTGTAATTCGTACTAACGAAACGAACCGAAAGCAATGAAAATACCTAGAATAGTCTCAGAGCTTCTTGATTTCTGTTTATTATTAGTCAACATTGTTAGCAGACTGCGTCAAAATGATACCATCTTGGAGCAATGAAAATAAATGAAAAAAAAGGGATAAAAGAGATGAGAAAAAAAGAGAGAAGAAATGATCAAAGGAAAATTTTAATACAAGAAACTTGTACGAGACATGATTTATGACGAGACATGATTTATGATAACAAGAAGCATATTAATAAAGTTTCTGCATAAAATTGACAGTAAATCAACGATGGAGGCTGCACTGCATAACCACACCGTCGGCAAGATATATAATACTTCTAATTATTCGTTGGTTATATTATATATAAAGAAAACAACTAATCCAATGATTTGTTTAAGCTTAAACATAAAGTAGATATTGATATCTAACAGCTTTGCATGCATACATACAAGGTGGAAATTAAGTTCATGATAGTAATGTAATACCAACTAAATATTATAATACAAATAATATTGTGTAATATAGATGTTAGAGAGGACAAATTTACAAGTCTTTTCTCAAACGCTAATAAGAATCTCATTCGCAATTAATTAATTGTTTATACATTAATAAAATTGTATGCCCATTAGGCACTGTCAGTGATTTAACATGGGTAGTTGGCATTATTGAAATTGTGCGTCTTCAGCGATATTATTAATATGCCATGGATATTACAAAATTAGGTGATAATTTTTACGGTAAGAATTGTTATTTTATTATACCGATAGAAACTGTCAGTTATTTTTTTAATTTTTTAACTGTTTGATAATGTAAGTGTTCACATTGCAACGAAAAAACTATTCTTATTCATAGATTAGATCGTTAAAAAATTAATCTAACGGTTAAAATAACAATTTCTATTAATAAAATAAAATAGCATCTCGTGTGTCATAAAAATTTTCAATTAGTAAAGTACCGCAAAGAGAAGCTAATTTTAGAACACAAGTTTGATTGAAGAGAGTCACTGTTTTGTAAAGAAACCAATTAATTAGTTGTTCAAATGGAGTTCACAATCGTCATACGTCTGGATGAAGTGCATTTATTTGAAAACTTATTGAAGGCTTTTTCATAGAGATTAAGAAAGTTTAAAAACCTTCTCTTTGTTCCAAATCTTGGCAAGAAAATTATTGGCATCGGAATTTTTCTACTATTTCATTTTCTGGATGCAGTGCATTTATTTGAAAATTTTATTGAAGGTTTTTTCGTAGAGATTAAGAAAGTTTGGCAAGAAAATTATGGGCATTGGAATTTTTCTACTATTTCATTTTCAGGTCAACATCCTTGCACCAAGGTTTCTCACCACAGAAAGTCACAACCAATTATATCTAATTGCGTGTAGTGAAAAGTTATAATGCAAAATCACAGCATGTTTTGAAATTTAATTTTACTTCTGATCGTAACATATGAAATTTTGACTAAATATATTTCAATGAAACGGTTACCCATATTATTGGGGGCAAAAGATAACAATTCTATGAACATCTATTTTTGTTAAAGAAAACGGACAAAGCTTAATCAAAGTAAATATGATGAACAAGGCTCTGTGGACCAACGGTTGAAGAATATTCAAATTTTATTGTGACACATGTGACCCCATACTTGATGACAAATGTCACGTCCGATCAATCAAATAGCGAACTGATCTTCTAAATTATTTCTTCACTTATGGTAGTTCGGCCTCACTCACAGCTGAGACACGTGTGTATACCTTTAGAACCTCTTATATATATATATATATATATCCATATATATATATATATTTATATATGAGCTTAGAGTGTTTGATACGAGAATTCGTGTCATGATTCGAAACATGATTCGTGACTCGTTATAGTATTTTTTCTCATAAAAATATGCGTAAATTAAAAATAATTTTAAATCATGATTCTGAATCTGTGAATCAAATGTCCAAATATTATCTATGGTTAGAATTAATTAAACTACGTGGGACTTAAAATTAGGATGGTTTACCAGTTGATTAGAAATTAAAAAAAGATTTAGAAACAAGAACAACAATGGTAATTAAATTAGTATTATTCGCTTTTATTCAACTGATAGATATTCCCTAACATACATACACATCCTATAATAAGTTCGATTAAAAAAAAAACCAAAAATTCAACATTGTTTTATATATACCAGCTATATCTTTACTCTTTTATTAATCAATTATTTATGCAGACAGATCCCGTGCAAGTAGATATATTTTTGTTGGAGGAGAATATATATGTGATCCAACAAATTATATATATGTTTGAGATTCAACAAGCACATCAAAACAGATGACCAACAGGCTAGGAAAGCAAATAGAGAAGACGAAAATTTTTGGCCTGCATGCTAATTCAAATTAAAATAAATTATATATGTTACAGACTGGAATCACGTAAGCCACATGCAAATCCTAGAGCACATCTTATCGCGTAATAAAATAAATAACCGTTCGGGCAATAATGTTACCTTTTAGCAAAAAAGTTTTTTTTTTTTTTTTTTTTTTTTTTTTTTTTTTTTTTTTTCCCAAAGTCGAATTGTTAAAAATAAAATGTACACTTACTTTTCGAAGGAAAGATATCTTAGATCAGTTACATTAACTATACATTCACGCGCGTACATAATCAATTTTATTTTCGAGTTCGAGATTTCTAATTAAGAATGATTATTCACAATAAGACAAATGACAAGAGGAAATGAATTTTTTTGAAATAAAAAGGAAATTAATTTAAAGGATAAAGAAAAGAAATATACATAATATGGGTTCAGACTCATAAGAAAATACGAACTATAGGCACAAGGCACAAACTTATTGACATAGAATAAGAAGAATTTTATTACTTAGTTATTATTATTATTATTTTTTTTTTGAGTTTAGTAGTAAGAGATTTGAACTCTATTGTGAGTTTAATAAGAAAAATCAAGTGTGGATCAAGTTATACAATGTCTGGCTAAACAGCCAAAATATATATATTATATATTTGGTAGTTGTGCAAAGATAGCTTAATTATTATGAAAATCTTTGAATTAACGGCCAGCAAAATTGTTTACTTTAACCCCACTAGCTGGCTGAGACAAAAATCCTAGCTAGTTTTGCAGATATATATATATATATATATATATATATATATAAATATAGACACACACACACACACACACAGATATAGCTACAGCTTATATGTTATTTTAAAAAAAAAACATATTAATACATATTTTTTTATCCTGTAGTTCCAATTTAGACGTGGACGTTCACAAATGTACTCCAAAGGAGGCGGCTACTAGAAAAATGTTTTTGGTACTTACCGATTTATTCTTTTTTACCCAGTTTTGTTATTAGATGGATTAATACAAATCTTGAAGATAATAGTAAAAGACACAAGGAAATAGTATTGTGGTTCGGTGACCACCTATATCTGTGAGGTTACGTCCAGATGTTTGAACAATATACTAAATAAACAAAGTTACAACTCAAATGGACTTATTCTACCTGAGACTCTCTCTCTAAGTATGACGCTTATGATTTTACAATTACCTAATGGACTTGCTCAGCAAGATCCCCTCGATTTATAAAGTTGAAATTACTCGAACACTTAAATTCCTTCAACACCTCGACTTACAAATTTGAAATCACTTGAACACTTAAATCTCCCGAAAACTTAAATTCCTTCTTCCGAAGAAATATGAGAAACAAATGCTCATAAGATAATCTGACTCTTTGAAATTCTGAGGTTCAAAAGGCGTTCTGAGATCATTGTGAGACTAATTAATTAAATAACCAAATAAACCAGCTATCAAAAATCTTTAATACAATCTACTATCGACAATCTGTTGCAGATTTTGTTGCAACAAATATTGTACAATCTTCATATAATTGCTCCATGATTTTGGACATCTTAAGTAGCAAGAGAAGATTTCTTTTGCATGAAATCATTCCACTTAAATCCAAGTTTCCATATCCAAAATAAGAAACCTTTAAATGCATTTGACTTTCGCCAAACCAGATTTCTTCAAATCTAAAATTTCCCAAAACATATATTCTGGGGCAAATCAATTTACAAGATAAATATTCTGCAGCAAATTAATCAACTCATCTATTTTTAACTTACCAAAGATACTCAAAAGTCGACTTTAATCAATTTGATTGATTCTAAACAGTTTCCAAATAAATTTTACCGCTGCCATTTAATCTTCAATCAGATCAATCTCCAAAACATACTAAAAATAATGCCAACAATAAAAAAGCCAATCAAATCCGAAAATTAAATCAGAACCAAAATCCCAACAGGTACTATAGCGTCACGGTCACCATAACCACACACATATGAGCGCGCGTGTGTTATATATACATATATATATAATATATATATAATTATAACGTTACCTAGTTGTACCACCTTTTAAGTGCTTTGAAATTTTCCACATCCATTTATTCATCATCAATTAGTGATCTCTTCCAATTCCATACTCTCTCTTTCTCTCTCCGTCTCTCTATCTCAATGAAGTATCAAGCCAACGGTCAGCTTCCCTATGGGATCAAAAGCCAGAATAAGACCACAAAATTCGTCGTTATAGCGGTCATGTCCCTGGTCCTATTCACAACCGTCCCTCTCTATTACCCTTCTCTAACATACTCTTCATTTATCTTCACAAGCTTCAACTCGGATCACGAGTCCTCCTCTCCTAATTCGTCGGAGCGCTCCGATGAGTACGACGGAGCCATTCCGACGTCGTCGACGCACAAGTGCGACATATTCTCCGGTGAGTGGGTCCCGAACCCCGACGCGCCCTTCTACACGAACAAGACATGTTGGGCCATTCACGAGCACCAGAACTGCATGAAGTATGGGAGACCCGACACCGAGTTCATGAAGTGGAGGTGGAAGCCGGACGGGTGTGAGTTGCCCGTTTTCAACCCGGCTCAGTTCTTGGAATTGGTCAGAGACAAATCACTGGCCTTTGTGGGAGACTCCGTGGCAAGAAACCAAATGCAGTCCCTCATTTGCCTTCTCTCCAAGGTAAGACTAATTTTAGTAATTTTTCAACTTATTATTTAACATCTTGAGCCTCATCATCATATATAATCATAGTTTTGTGCATGCTTTGAACATTTCTTCTCTTTCTTTCATTTATCCACGTATCTAGATTACTCGTAACATTCACTCCACACATTTTTTTTTTTTTGTTTTTCCCGTTGGTGGAGAGAGAGTTGCTCAAGATTAGATTTTTCTTTGAGCTATTCTTATGTTAAAATATAGTACTAGCTAGGATGAGTTATATGTGATATTGTCTAGTTAGCAAAACTAACTCCATATGACACATAATTTTTTTTTTTTTTATGAGAAAATATTTTGGTTCAACATTATTGATTGTACGAATTAATTTGAATTATTGTTACTTTGATATATAGATATAAGTTTAAAAAGTTTTGTTGTAAGGTTTGTTTACCTACGCCTTGAATTATTCAAGGATTAGGTAAAAGGCATAGATAAGGGGATATTTGTTTAGTGCACACAGAACCTGATGTACATCTTGGTTTTGGTAAGTAGCATATGGAATGGAATCTTTGCCAATGGGTTCTAATGAGTGTGTCTTGCACCGCACATGATTAGGCCAAGACAACATGTGAAAGCTCTTTTTTTTTTTTTTCTCTTTGTATTTTATCACAATACATTGAGGCACGTCTCGCTACATGCCACGTGGCATGTCAGCCTTATGCTAGAAGCACATAGAAAAAGCAATACAAACAATTAGATATTTTAATTAGTATTTTTGGGCCGAAAAAGAAAGAACGTTTGATGTTATTTATGAGGATATGTCCATTCTTTCTTTCTTTCTTTTTCGGCCCTCACATTCCCCCTTTTTATTAACCCGTGTAATATGTTAGTACTGATTAGACCATACGATACCCATATCTGTAGCAAAATTTCTCTTCTTTCAACGAAGAATATTAATATCTGTTTTTCAAAACAAATGATAGCCACCTATTTGTTCTTTAACAATATAAATTGGCCTTAAATCTCAATTTTTATCTCAGACATGAGAATTGTTGTTTTTTTTTTTGGATAAGTATTTAAAAAATCTTATATTATTTATATTAATAGATTACATTTACCAATAAAAAGAAAATACTCATTAAAAAATAAGTAGAAAACTTATCGTAGGGATCTCTTTCACTAATTATATCATTTAGTGTCTGTCACCCATGTATCTACATTACGGTAGATGAGACATTGTTTTCAAATTAATGAGAAAAATAATGGCACGTTTAACGCCTAACTGAAGGGTAAAGGGCAGCATTTCTCCAGAATTTTTTTCCTATTATTTTCTTTTATTTTTGGGTGGAAAAAGAAAAATAAAAGAAATAGAAAAGATAATTAATTTCTCTTGGATGTCTTCTCTCAATTTTATAGCATATACCCAAAAACAAAACTATAGCTCTCCCTCCCTCCCTCCCTCTCTCTCTCTCTCTCTCTCTCTCTCTCTCTCTCTCTCTCTCTCTCTCGCCCACAGCTGGAAAGGAATCAAAATCGAAAAACCACATGTACTGATAGCTTTTTTTTAAATTATTTATGTCACACACTGTCTTTTGACATTCCAACCAATTGGTATAAAGTTGTTTGGTTCATATGCTTTGATGTTTTTCTTCTATTCATTCATTTATTTTTTTCTGGAAGATACTTGTTAATTAGCTGAGTATATCATCATTTTATAATATAATATAATTTAAATTTCACAATCCGGCTTTGGTGTTCTTAATTACTAATCATGCACGTATCTAGATTTACATAACTTGGTCTTCTAAATTTTTAAATTTATTTTTTACCTGCAGACTAAACCTTGAAACCAAAAGTGCATATCATTGTGTGTTAATTATTCTAATTGTACCGTATGCATTGAGGTTAGGGATCATCATTTCTCGCCCTTTTTTCAATGTCAAGTTATATCACAACTAAAGGGCATTTAAATGATCTAGCAATTTGGGATCAATAAACTTAATTACTTTTATTTTGCACAATTATATACGATATTCTGTACAATTTGTTATTAACTAGAAATCACTCAAACTATTGAAGAATTATGGGATATGGTACAAAATTGTGCTTACATTATTAACTAGAAATCACTCATTTACCACATCGTTCATTTTACCGATTCGAGTTTTGATATATAAAAAGTTTTCAGAAACAATTACATCTAATTTTTTTGTTACAGTAAAAAGCTCTCACATAAAGTCACATCTCAACCCTAATTAAAAACTCGAATCATCAAACTGAACGTGCCCGAATTGTTTGATTTATTGAGGTCTCATCAACGTACATATTGGCTGACTCTCATTTTATATGTAGTAGTATTTTTTGATTTATTGAGATCTATCATCAACTTAAATATTGGCTGACTCTAACTATGTATGTATTTCTACTCATTTCTTTTCTATTCCATATATTATGGCCTTATTAATTTTTAGTTTTAAATAAAATTTCTTGGTTCTGTTACTACTCATAACGGTTAGATCTCAATATTTCAAATTTTGCTTATATATTTAGGTGGAGTATCCCATTGATGTCTCATACACCTCAGATCAAAGGTTCGCGCGGTGGAAGTACACCACCTACAACTTCACTATGGCCACCTTCTGGACACCCCATCTGGTGAAGGCCGAGGAGTCCGACTCGAATGGCCCTACCCACACCGGTCTTTTTAGCCTCTACCTTGATGAGTTTGATGAGAATTGGACTACCCAAGTCTCTGACTTCGACTACATACTCATCTCCGGTGGCCATTGGTTCTACCGCCCCGCCGTCTTCTATGAGAACCGCCGTGTCGTTGGCTGCCATTACTGCCTCCTCCCCAATGTCACTGACCTAGGCATGTACTACGGCTACCGAAAAGCCTTCAGAACCGCTTTCAAAGCCATCAATAGCCTCAAAAATTACAAAGGTAATAGAAATTGACCTTTTTAAGCGCATGAGTTCGATGTTAAAAGATCAACTTATTAAATGATGAGTGAAGATTTATTTTTTTATTTCCTGTCTCATTGGTTATTCGTTTAATAATATTTATATACCTCATGAATTGTGTATTTTAAGTATTTAATTCTCACGAATAACAAATAAGTAGAGAAGAAACATTCAATAAGATAAAAAAAATAGACCCATTAAGTAAGGTGGCCTAACATTTTTTTTTTTTGAGTTCAAGATTATTTTTACATTTAAATAATGTCGGACTTAGATTTATCTTACCCTTTACAGGAGTCACTTACTTAAGGACATTAGCACCTTCGCATTTTGAAGGTGGGCTGTGGAACGACGGCGGGAACTGCATCAGAACGAGGCCGTTCAGGAGCAACGAGACCCTCTTGGAGGGTCAGAGCATGGAGCTTTACATGACTCAGATTGAGGAGTTTAGGGCTGCGGAGAGGGAAGGGAAGAAGAGAGGGCTCAAGTTTAGGCTTCTTGACACGACACAAGCCATGTTGTTGAGGCCTGATGGTCACCCTAGTCGATATGGGCATTGGCCACATGAGAATGTGACGCTTTATAATGATTGTGTGCATTGGTGTTTGCCTGGCCCTATTGATACGTGGAATGATTTCTTGTTGGAGATGTTGAAGACCGAGCGTCTAAGGTCGGCTGAAGAGAGTCTTCATTCTAAGGACAGGAAGTTGCTTGTCAGATAGTTTGATTCATGTTGATGCTGATGATGTTGTTGTTGTTTTTTTTTTAAAATTTATTTAATAATTATTTTCCGATCATATTGTTTATGTATTTGGATATATGCCCATTAATTGGCGAGAAAAATATAAGCTCATCACCAATGTAAATGTCAATGTTAAAGTTATTTTTGCTATTTTGATTTGTGTTCTATACTTCTATTGTACAATAGAATTTCAAATGCCATGTCTAACTTTTGCTATCAATATTTCAAAATTTGAAATCAATGTGAACTTTTAATATTAAAATAGATTATAATGATTTAATGAAAAATTAATACACCAACCAATAGCAATGAAATGTCAAACTTGACATTTGCATACAATTTGCCAAATTTAATACCGGAAATAAATTGGATTGTAAAGTGATTTTTTTTTTCTTTTCATTCTAATACAAAAATTTTACATTGATACGGCATTAAGAAGTTCTAATATGACTAAGGTTGGATTCAGGCACGTATTTGCAAACAGTGTCTAAATTTGGTGGACGCACTAATATGTTGATTGAATCAAAGATGAACTAAAAGAAACACATTATTTTGATCTTCTGTTGTATAATAAGTAGATAATTTGAGCACAAAGTTACTTAGCCTTGTCTTGGTATTAAAGCCATGTTTGGTGCCTAACAGCTTATATATATGGGCCACATTATCCTCAGATGTAAAAATTTAGATATCTTTTTGTACAAATTTGACTGAGTTGAGTATGTGGTGGTCATGACTCAATGAGATTTTTATCTGCTTAATTCTCCGCTTCTTTTGAGCATTTCTCCTACCAACTCTGTAAAATAAAAGTGGTCATTTCTAAAACAAAAACAAAATAAAATAAAAGTGGTTTCATCACACAACTCTCCTTGTCATAGTTAAGTTAGATTGTTCCCCACATTAATGAGTACAAGGTATCAATATTCAATACTTGATCCCACAGAATTAAATGGGAACGTACGAATATAGCAAAAGATGATAAATATCAAGTGTGAATTATTGTTAGAAAAGTTAACATTTAATTAAGGTTTTCTTTTTTTTTTTTTTTTGGGTAAATTGTTTATTCACTTAGTTTTTTTGGTATTTGTTACTATACTTTAGACTGTTTATTTTACCGATTTGAGTTTAGAATTTAAATTTTATTACAGTAAAAAGTTTTTAGAAACAGTCACATTTAATTTTTTTACTACAGTAAAAAGTTCTTACATAAAATCACATTTCAACTCAAATTAACGAACTAAACAACTTAAATTAAAAATTTGAATAAGTGAACTAAACGGCCCTGTATGTACTTAATAGAGCTTGATCCTTTGTACATCCATTGTGTTTTCCCAACCCAATGCAACTTTCCATATTCTCTGCATTTTCAACTTCTCTGTTTTTCTCTGAAATTCCACGATTTAGCCGTGTTCGAACCGAATATCGCATTGATGAGGGAACGTTCGTCTTCTGCCACAATTTTTTGTCTTCTTTAGTTGACGCTATCACAAAAAAGTAAATAAATAAATAAGTCAAGACGCCCAAACGACACAACTTGTTCCCATCTAGTCCTGTTTTGTATCTTGACACTCAAGCCACGGTCAGAGCCTACCAGGCAAGAATATATGGCCCATAACTTCCTCGTCGAGTTTACGTTGTTTAGTGTTAGACGAAATTTCGCTTCAACGTTATCTATTTGTTATAGTTTATGTTGACAAACATCCTTGTTAATTAGAATTTAGAACAACTTGACTGAGTTTATAGTGTAATGATCACTAAACAGTAAACATTATTGGCCTTTTTCTTTGTATTAAGGTGGTTTATCAAACAAACCCCTTTTTCTTCTCATAGCTAGTTTCTTCTAGTAAAAGATGGAGCATTTCTTCAAGCATCTCAACCTTCCACAAAACATCAACATTCGGGTTATTTTACTCGTGCCTGGTTTGGTGTTCCTCTCTGTGACTTCTCTTCACTTGTTGAGCTCCTACTCATCTTCATCACCATGGCTAATTTCTTACATAAACAGCTTGAGTCTCGGAAAGAAATGCGACATGTTTCGCGGCGAGTGGATTTATCACCCGAATAGGATGCCTTTTTACACAAACTTCACCTGTCCTGAGATCTATGATCAGCAAAATTGTATGAAGTTTGGGAGGCCTGATTTGGACTTCTTGAAATGGCGGTGGAAACCCGTGGGATGCGAGCTGCCGCCGTTCGATGCTGCTCAGTTCTTGGAGCTCGTCAAAGGGAAGTCTATGGCCTTTGTTGGAGACTCCGTGGCCAGAAACCAAATGCAGTCACTGTTGTGCCTCTTAGCCACAGTAAGTACAAAGTATTACTCACTATTTAGTTATGTTTAAAGTATTTATTCTTATTTATATACAAGTAACAAACATAGATTATCATAACCACTAATCTTTAACTGATAAAATATTCAGTGGTGGAGTCAAACAAATGTTTTTAAAAAAAAAAAAAAACACAGCCATCATTATAAAATTCAATTATTGAATGCTGGTAAAAGTAGAATTGTTCTGCTAATATAAAGGAAATACTAAATCTTTTTAAAAAATTTTAAACATGAAAATTGAAATTTAAAAAGTTGATTAGGGACACTAGCCAACCTTAATTAATTATAAATAGATTTGCCACTTTGTAGTCACATGTTAACTCTAAGAAAAAAAACTTAAAAGATCACTGATGTTGAACGCAACGTGGGACACACTTCTATCAGTGTGTGGTGTTAAACACCATTAGTGCCTTTAAGCATTGTTATAACTCTTGGGGGGGGGGGGGGGGGGCAAAAAAAAAAAAAAGGTGGTGGAGGAACCAATAGCATTTTTCTAGATATATCTACAAGTTTGTAGCCCCACTTTGAAGAGGACAAATGAACCCCATTTTGGCCAATAAATGTGCATGATTTCAACAATAGCAGCCAAGCATGGGGTGGTCCATTTGACAAAGGGCGTGTTCTGAGGATAATTGTATTTGTTTGAGCTCACATAATATTTAAGCTTAGCTTGCTGCATGAACAATAAGGGCTAGCTAAGCTGATCATGTGCAAAAAGCAGTAGAGTACAAGTGGAGATATTCCGCATCAACATGTTGTGTTCAGTACAAAAGAGGAAAAAGCCAGTACTTTTTTGTGCTGTTCGTTTGATCTTTCCTAACAACTCTTTTTTTTTTTAAATTTTTAAAATTTTAATTTCCTTCTGAATTATTATTATATCAGGTGGAATATCCTGCAGATGTTTCCTACACAACAAGCTCAAAGTTCAAGCGCTGGCTCTACACAAACTACAACTTCACACTAGCAGCCTTTTGGTCACCTTTTCTGGTTAAAGCCACTGACACAAAACCAAAAAATGGGCTCACCAAGTCCAACACTACTCGTCTGACGAATCTTTACTTGAACGAGGCCGATATCAATTGGACATCCCAGATTGGGGCCTTTGATTATGTGATTATCTCTGCTGGAAGATGGTTTTTTGGACCAAAAATGTACTATGAGAATGGTCACGTTGTTGGGTGTCATTTTTGCAAGAGAAACGACACCAAAGAGCTCACCATGTCTTATGGCTACAAAAGGGCCTTCAAAACGGCGTTTGAGGCACTTTTGAGGCTTGAGAGTTTCAAGGGAGTGGTGATTTTGAGGACATTGTCACCTGCTCATTTTGAGAATGGTGAGTGGAATGAGGGTGGGGAATGCAAGAGAACCGAACCGGTTTCGAGGTCGGAAATGAAGATGAATTGGGGTGATTTGGAGTTGTATTTGAGTCAGATTGAGGTGATGAGAGCAGTGGAGAGGGAAGGGAAGAAAAGGGGTGTGAAGTTTAGATTGCTTGATATCACTAAAGCAATGGAAGTTAGGCCTGATGGCCATCCAAACCATTTTGGGCATTGGCCACATGAGAATGTGACTATTGCTGATTGTGTTCATTGGTGCTTGCCTGGCCCTATTGACAGTTGGAATGAGCTTTTGCTTCATATGTTGAAACAAGATCAATGACGATAGATTTTCATTTCTATTTTTAATTTTTTTTTAATTTTTTTTTTTTGTGTGGGACTAGTAGAGAATTTTTTTAATGGAATATTCAACAAACAGAAAGAGGCCAAAAGATATAAAACAAAAATTGTTATGTGGTTGAACTTCAGACCTTGGCTTTTAATTAGTTTAGTTGCACGAAATTTCAGATCCAGATCTTAGAAAAGAGAAAGGTCCAAAGAGTCGAAAACAGCCAAATTAAAGCCAACCCACCAACTTATTAACTGTACATTATTTCTCTTTAGATGAAGATTTATTATGGGTTAGGTAGGAGTGCACAAAATTGCCAGGTCTAGGTGAGGGGTCATTTATTTATTTTTTTTGGTGGTGGATGAGTATTATGTACAAAATTCACGTAAGAATTGACTTGCTTCCATGCATGGCTTTCTGGTACAATTTTTTTTTTCTTTGATAGAAACATATTTGGGGTATATCATAGGAACTGCAAGTTCTTTATATTCCTTTCAGCTCTCTAGCTAAAATATTTTTTTTTCTTTAATATTTTGTATAAGACTACCTAAAATCTAATCTCTTTTTTTTTTTTTTTTTTTTTTTTTTGTAGAAGACAAATTAAGATGGTGTTACATACCTTTCAAAATGCACTGTTTGATTGTCAAATTGGTCACTCATAGTAAACATGAATTCAAATTTGTATCCTCATGTCTTCTCAGCAAACAAATAATTCATAAACTAGTCACCATGTCATCCAAATATTTCACTTCTAACTCACACAACTCCTTCAAGGAAAGAATGCCATTTGAACTCCCATACGCAAAGACTTTACATAAGATTTAAATTACACCCGATGAACGTTAAGAATTAGACGCCCTAAATCTATATATGTAACCGAGAGCAATAAAATCGTGAAAAAATAAGGTAAATAAAATTGACACGCATAATTTATAAAGATTTATTTCAATGTGAGACTACCGTTACAGTGTTTCACTATGATGAAGTTACAAGAGAAAAATTATCCACCTCACATCTCTGTATGTTTAATTAGGGTAGAATTCTCTACTTAAGGCAATAAACAGACATAAATATTAATTAGATTTCACAACTTAATAATGAATACTATTCCACCATTTTATTTTCAATTTGATTGTTCTCTTTTCTTTTCTTTTCTTATTTCTTGCTGAAAACATTTGCTAACCTAATGATAAGCTCTACCAACTGATTTAGAAAACATGGTATCCGATTTTCGTCGAGGAATCTGAGATTTCATTGGTGTCAAAAGCATCTACAACTTGTAATGTAAGCATGGTACCTTGTACAAAAATAGTGAAAAATTGACCTTAAAAAAAGTGATGATAATATGTGATTACAATTGGTACGATGAACCTAGTTATGATAAAGAATAATGACCCACCAAAAACACTTCCATTAATTTCTATTAATCTCATTAATTTGAAAACCATGGCTATCGTTTTGAATCCTTGAAATCCTCTAAAAAATGTACTAATTTGTTACCTATGCATGTCCAACTATTTTTTAGTCAACTAGCTAATATCAATTACATCACAATTGTGACATTAATTTTGTATCGGTCCTGCATAAATTTTCTTGATTGTTGAGAGAATTGCGATAGGCCGATAGCAACTTAGCAACTACTGAAGAATTGTGAAATATCTCAAACTTTGAAAAGCTAGTTTTTCCCATGAAAACATTGAATACAGCCATTTAATTCTCAGTTAGATGCGCAAGTTTACTTTACAAAGACCTAATTTGCAGCTTCTAGAAGTAGTACTGCAAGCATAGCCTATAACCCGACTCCATTTTGAGATGTCAAGTTCAAATCTCCCACGAAAAATAGTAAAAAATTGCAGCTTCTAAAGATGGATGAAGTTGTAAGCAAAACTTTGACAATGAAGCTAAGCTATCTTCAATGATTTACCTATTGAGTTCAGATGCTTCTCAATGGGTACTCATAATGGCATAATATGTTACATATTATTGCTAGATTATGAAAACTTTTTCCATGTACACCACTTGCCACTTGGAGTAGTTAGAGATCCAATCAAACAAAACTTAGGCCCCTTTAAAAATTCAGTGTTACTTAATAAGAAAAAAGGTAACTACTAACCAAGTATCTTGTAATTAACTGAAATGAGGTCATGGTAGGCATTGGAAAAGATATAGATCTACCAAATTAAGAAACTTCTGCTAGCTAGATCATGTGTTTCATTTCCTTTTATGCTATAATATAGAATTGACCAATTAGAATATTCTGTGGTTGCAGCCATTAAATTAATCCCATTGGATTTATTTAATCCAAAATCTTCATTAAAGAAAAACCCATTGGCACAAATTCAAAGTAGTTTAGAGAAAAAAAAATAAAAGAAAAAAAAGAAAAAAACACCCCAAGTCCCACCTATGGAAGTAGCCCAACATTGCCGACAAAGAGAGTTACTTGGTGAAAAATGAAAACTATAGGCACTTGTTTCTCAATTATTAAATGGTCCCATTTCCAAATAATAACCCACAAGAAATCCAGAATAAAGTTGAAAGATGCCACTATTCTAACGTCAAAGCGAAAGGAAAATTCCAAACTGTGACAGCTGTGTGTGAGAGAGACTAATTTTCAAAGGGAAATTCAAGTTTTGTAATCATCATGAGCGACTTCACTCCTAAGCCACACCAGTTTGTTATGCATAACTTGGCGCTGTATCTCTACATGATCATCAAATTTTCACAAATTTTGGCCCCATGGTATTTTATGTGTAACAACCTTGAAGTGACTCAAAGGCTCCTAGTAATTAATACAAAAAATATGAGCCTATGAAGTGAGAAATCAAAGGGACATAAATTAATTTGATCATATTGCTATTCTCATACTCAATGTTATATATTTTTTTATCATATGTGTGTATATATATATGTATGTATGTATGTATGTATGTATAAATGTATGTATACATGCACATACACCCAGACCCCTAAAAACTTCCCTAGCAATGTGATAAAACCAATATGTATTATATACACTATAGTATATTCAGACTAGATTAGAACCTTTTCTGAGCCATAATATAATAAACTCTTTAGAGTATAAGACTAGATTAGTACCTTTTCTGAGCCATAATATTTTAAACTCTTTAAAAATTGAAATGGTTTTCATTGTGGGATGATTAGAAATAATTATGACATATAATTGCTTTTTGTATATACACTATGCACAAGAATATATATACGCACACAATGTGTGGTGACAAGAGAAGCCAATAGCAATCTACTTTCTACTTTCAATAAAATATGTTTGTCCTTTTATCCTTTTAATCACTCGGAAATTTTTAATCAATTATGTAACAGCAAATATTCTCTGTACCTCGGTAGGCAAAAAATAAAAAAAAAATAAAAAAAATAAAAAGCACACAGAACGATGAAGCAAAAAATCAGAGGAGAAAATTCCCCTATTTAAAATGGGAGTCAGCCGTTTGTACAAAGAACACCGACAGCATAATTTTCTACTTTATGGACGTTTATGATTAAATGTGCAAAATTGATAAATTAATTAACGTTATATTTTATAACATTGACCTTTTGGTCAAATTAGTCTACTTGTGGTTTTCAATAGTTGAAATAAGGTGGATTTAAATTGCTTGGAAAGAACGTCAAAAAATAAAATAAAATAAGAAAAAATTGACCTTTCAGCTCATAACAAACTTTCCACGTCCACGCAAACAGAAGCAATCCTAAATTACATGGTTTAACTCAAAGCACACGAAATTGAAATTCAACCTCAGTGAAACAAATCCACATTCCATAAACCGTAATACCAAAAAGCAAGTTCAAAAGGCCCATTAAAAAAAAAAAAAAAGCAAGTTCAAAAGGCATTAATCAAAATATATGATTTGGCATGAGACACTTTGTTTCCAGATTAGCATCTTAATTATGAACAATGATGTTTCACCAAAAGATTTAATAAAGTTGAATCATAATGTTTAATCTGGTTGTTAAGTCATGCCAGAAAAGCTGCTTTAGAAAGAGCTAATTAATTAAGTGTATTAAACCATCCAAGGACAACAGCCATTGACCACAGTATTCTGCTGACAAGGCACAAGTAGTACCACTGAACCAATATATACATGCCAAAACAAATCCATATTGTCTCTGCTTCACACAAATTTTCACCATGAAGTACCACCCCATTCAAGACCTTCAAAGTGTTAAAATCCCACAACCCAATTCTTACAAAAGGGTTATTTTTCTAATTTTTTTCTTCATTCTTCTCACTTCATTCCCATTCTGTCTCAAAAACCCTTCTCCTCCTTCAATACCATTGCCATCTCCAGAGAATGATGTTGATAGCTTGAAGGGCAAAGATCAATATTCAGCCAAAACTTGTGATGTGTTTAATGGAACTTGGGTTCCATATCTTGAAGAGCCTTACTACACAAATGGGAGTTGCCCTTGGATTATTGATCAGCAGAATTGTATGAAGTTTGGGAGACCAGACCAGGAGTTCTTGCAATGGAGGTGGAAGCCAGATGATTGTGAGCTTCCTTTGTTTGATGCTGTTGAGTTTCTTGAGCTTGTTAGAGGGAAATCTTTGGCCTTCCTTGGAGATTCTGTTGGAAGAAACCAAATGAATTCTTTGGTGTGCCTTCTTGGCAAAGTAAGCATTGAAAACTAAGCCATTTTTAATTTTCTCTTTATTTATTTATTTTTTGGATATAATAACCCTCTATTTTATATGCAAATTCATGGTTTTTCAATTAGGTGGCTTATCCAGAGGATGTCTCAGAGAAATACTACAACAATACAGAATATTTCAAGCGCTTTATCTACCCGGAATACAATTTCACAATAGGAGTACTTTGGGCGCCATTTTTGGTCAAAACCAGAGAGACAGACCCCAAAGTCTATTCAGGCAACAGCAGGATGAATCTCTACTTGGATGAGCCTAATGAGGGATGGTCAACGGAGGTTGAGAAATTCGACTATGTGATCGTCTCCGCGGGGCAATGGTTCTTCCGGCCGCTCATGTTACACGAGGGCGGCAGGCTCATCGGGTGCTCGAAATGTATGGAAAAAAACATCACTGAACTCACTCCCCATTATATATACAGGAGGGCCTTCCGGACAGTGTTTAGGACACTTCTAGGCCTTGAGCTCTACAAGGGGGTGACATTCATGAGGACTTTTTCGACCGCGCATTTCGAGAACGGGGCGTGGAACGACGGAGGGAGTTGTGAGAGGAGTAGGCCTTTCGGAAGAGGAGAAGTAGAGAAGGCCACTTATCAGTACATCTGGGATATGAACTCAATTCAAGTGGAGGAGTTTAGAGCAGCGGAAGAGCTTGGGAAACAAAAAGGTCTTCAGTTTAGGATGATGGACACAACTGAAGCTATGTTTATGAGACCTGATGGACACCCCAACTTCTATGGACACTCACCACACAGGAACATGACAATCGCTGACTGTGTCCATTGGTGCTTGCCGGGTCCCATTGATACTTGGAATGAGTTTTTGATGTACATCTTGAGGACACTGCAGAGACCCCTTGATGGGAAACTATAGATACAATATGGTTTTTGATGAGACTATACACATATTTTATATATTTTACTGCTCTTTACAGTGTGAGGACGTATAATTTATGCACAGTTGTGATTAGGTACAGTTTCAGAGGGACAAATGTCTGTTATGCAGCACATGTGAATAGTTCACTTGGATATACAAAAATACAGGTGGGATTTGCTGGCCTTGTTCAACAATTTTGCAAATTACAAAGTTTGAGAAGTTGAATAATTGTTTGAGTAAAAGAATATTGCAGGAAAATTTGTTTATCTGCTTATTTATTTGGAGCTCAGTCTCAATTTATGTTTTAAAAAAAGTAGTGGGAACGATATCTCATATAAGACATAAGGCATAATCCACTCAGCTTTTTGGGATTTTACAACGGATATTTAGATGATAGGACCATGTAAGTAAATTTTTTTTCCCGTAGAACAAAAAAATGACTCTTCATCGTGAAAAGCGTACCTAGTCAAATTATACATATACTAAAAGAAAAGACGGGATTTACTGTTCATACTACAGTGCTATGAACAGGTCTTTCCCGTTTTAACCCTGATTTTTCCTTATGATGAAATTTTAATTACCGTCGTGTTCTGAGAGTAAAATGACGATACTACCCTTCACTAGAGGATTTTGTGTGCGTATTTGCCGTGACCATTTTGGTCATTTACTGTTTTCTTGCTTATGTCGTTTGCCCGTGATTCATTTCTTTCATTTCACTTTTATCTGTAGCCTTTTCTCTCTCTTTCTCCTCCATTTCTTTCCTTCCGTCACATTCTAGAATCTTCCTTCATCGACACAGAGCCTGAGTTTTTCCCCCTATTTTCTGTTTGTTGATTTCCGCCATTTTTCCATTATTTCTTCCTGTTGTCATTTACGCCTTTCGTTGCTTTGCTCTTGCAATTTTCATTTGTTTTAACTGAGATTGAGGGTTTTTTCTTTTTTTTCTTATTTTCTCCGTTTGTTTTTCTCTGCAACCTTTTAGATCCGTTTTCCTTTTTGCATATTTGGAGCGATTAGGGTTATGTTTTTTTTTTTTTTTCGTTTGTTTATTCCTATGATTTTCTACATTTATGTTTATCTGCCTTTGTTTCTGGATCTTCTTTTTCCCTTTTTGGTTTTTTCTTTTTGAAACCTTTTAGATTCCTCTATTTTTGAAAATATTTGTTCATATTTCTTCGTTTATCATATTTGTTCTTTTTTTAAATTCTGAGATTTTTTCCTTCTTGCTAGATCTAGATCTGCTTATATCCTTCCATATTTGCACTGAACATGCTTATATTTTTCTTTGGGTTCGTTCGTTTCTGTGATCTTCTGCATATATGTTTATCTTTACTGTTTCTGGATCTATATTTTAATATTTATTTTTTTCCCTTCTTCAACCTTTTAGATTAGTCTATTTTTTTAGGTTTTTTGTCCGATTTCTTCGTTCTCTAAATATCTTCTTCCTGCAACTCTCTAGCCCTTTTTTCCTCCCTCACTAGATTTATTGTAGCTGCATCTCTCCTTTTTTTTTGTATATATATATATTTGTCGATGCTTTATATTACATTTTGTCTCATTGGTTGTACATGCATGTTAATTTTTGGTCCGATTACGCTATTTGTTATTATTGTACAGTGTTTTTCTTCAATATTTCGGTTTTCATTTCATGCGTTTGTTCATATTTTTCAGATCTGTGTTTTATTTTTTCCACTTTTTTCAATACTGGCCTGTTTCTTTTAGATCTACGTTCGGGTTTTTCTTTTTTTATTCTTTTTTTTTATTTGCCAGTCGATTATTATATTAGTGAGGAAAAAGAAATATCTTTTTTATAATTTCATAATTTTTTACTTTTTTTTTTTGGTTTTGTGCTCTTGCTTTTAGCATATGTATAATTTCTGTTTACGTATATTAATTTGAATAAATGTCTAATATTTGTTGTCATTTTAATGTAATAATATTTATAATAAACTTTTCATCTGCCATGTGTATCTATAATTTTTGCGTTTTGTGTAATATCTAAACCAAAAATAGCTGCCGGTTATTTATTGCTTATATTTTGCGGTGCTGTTCATGTAGTGTGACGCCTGTTGCTAATGAATCATTACTTTTATTGGTTTCTGTTTGCAGGGATTTGTATTCGATATTAAGCAAGACACTGGTAAATTTTTCTATATATACTGTCTGTTATCTTTTTACCCTTTCTTTGTCTACGTTCTTCAGCTACTATCATCCATCATATTCTGTTCTTTCTGTTTTCCCCGTCTTTAACTGCCATAACAACACTACTCATCTCTTACTAATCCTATCGCCTTCTTTAAATATCTGCGTTCTATCCCTGTTACTCAGTAATTTTCGTTGTTTTCTTTGATCTATCATTCTACCCGCTGTCCGTTCAATCAGGTAATCATTTTTTCAAGTTATTTTGGTTGATTTGTTTTAGAATATTATTTTACAATGTTATATCTGTTGGTTATATGAGGTGTTTTATACTGTACTTTATCTTTTACTTTTTCTATTTTACTTTCAGTTACTTACCTCTGTTCTAATTTCATTAACTAATAATCTATATTCACATAATTTCCTAAATCTCTTTAAGATATAACGTTTGGCTGTATCAAAAATATCCTTTTTGATATCAAAGTATTTTATTCCCTCATGGTTATGATGATGTTATATTTCATTTGTTGTTAATATGTGCCGAGTAATTGTTACTAAAAATATGACTACTCTTGATGTTGCCCTTATTATTTTGAACTTATGCCAACATATTTTATTTTGTCTCCTGTTTTAGTTTTATTATATAATTATATTTATAAAATCTATTTTTGTCTATGGTACTATTTTGTATATATCTGTTCATTTCCTCTATTCTTCAGTCTTTCCCTTCTTCCCTATTCTTCACTCTTTTTCTTCTTCGTTGTATTTTTGATAAGTTACTATTATTTTTACTTTACTAACTCAGACGTCATATTTACATAGTGTCCTAAATTTTGTTACAATCAAATGCCTTTATTTATCAAAAGCTTGGTTTTTTATATTCATCCTCCTCCGATTATGATGATATTATATATCATTTTTTGTTAACATATGCTGCGTAATTGTTATTACAGATATATTTATCATTGATGTTGCTCTTATTGTTTCAAAGTTATAGCAACATATTCTATTTTCATAAACTCCTTAGTAATATGTTTACTGGCCCTGTATATAGTCGGACTTTTTAAAATTTACTTATAGTACATATTATTGACAGCAAATAGATTTTGTTCAACAATTTATTGCTATTCTAAGTTATATTTTTCTGTCTCACTTATGGCATAAATTTCTGGATAATATAGCTGGTAGCCATGTGTATTGCCATATTTTGTTTCAATTACTCAAGGTATATATTATTTCCAACAACTGAATATAACCTGAACCAAATGTATATACAAATTTCTTACCTACGGCATAAATTCCTTGGTAAGATAGGGGCCAGCCATGTATATTACTGCATGTCATGTATATAACTTCATTTTATACTTTCCTGTTTTCCTTATCTCTGCTAGACAATTTTTTCCTTCCAATTTACCGTTGACTATTCACTGCTATTTATACTTTAGTCATTGATATTCATTGACTGTACTCCGCTACTTTTCCTTCATAATCTATATTTGCTAATTCACTGCCATTTCTCTCCCGTTAACTACTGTTTTGTACTTATAAATTGCTCTCAGCTTTGCTTTAAAATAATCTGACTTTCTTATACAAATTATGCTTTTTATTCAAAAAATATATTCTCATACTGTTTTTATTTTTTTCTTATCATGTCTCGGGAAATAAGCTAAGTTTGTTTGAAGAAACATTACAAGAGGAAATCCCAAAAATTCCTTGCAGGGGCATGAAATAATTCACAATTTCAAATTTATGATGTAATTGAGATATAAATTTGTATATTAATTTGCTTCTTATTCTGTTGTATTTTTCCTCAGAAAGCCTTAATGGCTTATCTTTCTTTGAAAGTATGTAAAATAGTATATGTAATTTCTTATAATTATATTTTATTTATTTTTTAATTCACTATCTATCAACCATTAAAGGCCCCAGCGTGAGACATAAAAACAGGAACCAAAAGGACATTATGGTAGTCCAAAGGACTTGCCCCAAAACAGCAAGGAAAAGAACTACCTAATTTATTTGTACTGAGTAAAGCCGGAACCGTCTAACACAATTATTTTTAAGATAATAATATCATCTAACATTAGACAATTTTTCCTCCTACTTTGAAAACTGCATATTTCCCTTCTCTATATTTTACTGGCTTTATTTTTCCCCCTAAATATAATTTAGTTATTTTTCCCTGATTTTTTTCATCAGTTAATATGTGTGTAGCGTATTAGTATAATTAGGTCAATTTTAAAATATAGTTGTTCTCTTTTTCTCCACATATTTTTTACTTAACATATTGTAACCATTATGTGGTAATAATTTTTTTTCCTAATGTGTTATTCCCAAACAGATTTGATAATTTTCTATCTCCATATTATATTGCGATAGTTGAATATAAATCGTTACCTGCTCTATCTTCATAGCAAAGCATCATTTCTGTATAAAGTCCGATTTGGTTAGCTTCGATTTGCTATTTACACAGCATTCCAGGTATTTTTACAATTTTATGTATTTGTTATTTAAATATTTATTTATAAAATTAGACAAGGTTGCTATCGATAATACTAAATATATTTATTTACTTACTCTATAATAAAATATACTTGCTTTACTTTACAATACAATATCGTAGGATACTATACATAGTTATAATCAATTAATTTTATCTCATATGTCATTTATGATGTTATTATCACAAAATATTTATAAATTTGTTACTTTTATTTCTGAATTTATATATTCAATTTATATATGTTATATTCTTTTATATCATAATAATTTTATAGCATTTATTCATTAATTACAAAATTTTCATAAATATTTGTTTATCGTTTTATGTACATTTCATTTATCTTATTCATTAAATAAATTTCGTCATACTGTTTTGCTTAATATAGTAATAATATACGCTCATATGCCATAATCTTTTTTAACATAAATATAAATCTTACAAATTAGCTTATTATACGATAATATATTGTAATACACAGATGGAGCCGAAGAAAAGAACTAAAAAAACTGCCATAAAATCTAACTACCGCGTTCGTCGTATCATCTCACTTACGGATGAGGATTCAGCAGTTGTAAATACTGATTACTTAAGTAAATCAGGTTCTGGTATAAGAGATTCAATCACACTGATCCCTCGATCCAGAGTTGATGTGATGCAACATATGACCCAAACTGAAAACAGACATATACTACATATGTCTGAAATTGAAAGCCAATCTATGCAACATATGTCTGAAATTGAAAGCAGATCTTCTGAACAAGTTCGTGCATCAGCAATTGAAAACAACACAGAAAATCGTAAATTTCTAACTTATACTAAATAATACATTTTTTTAAGGGAAAACAAATTATTACAAATTGATCTAAATTTTTTTTCTTAGGTGATACTAACATGTATACCGACTTTAGAAACTGTTCTTATATCTGCCATTATTGTGGTGCTCTTTTCTGGCTTAATGAACAAATCAAAGGAAGTAACCCACCTAAATTTAATCTTTGTTGTAGACAAGGAAAGATTAGAATACCTTTTATTAAAGATATTCCTTCTATACTATATAATCTACTAGATTACTATGGAGGATCTTTGAGTATGCATTTCTGAAAAGATATTAGAATTTATAATTCCATGTGTGCATTTACATCATTTGGATGTAATATAGAAAATTTCCCAAAAAACTCTATCGGCCCTTATATTTTTAAGATGAGTGGACAAATACATCATTTAATAGGTTCTCTGCTTCCAACTGATAACAATCCCCCTAAATTTGCACAATTATATATATATATATATATATGATACACAAAATGAAGTTGAAAATCGAATGGCTTCATTCACATTTGAAAATGAATCAAAAGATTTAATTAAAATAATAATTGAACATTTACAATGTTAGACAATACAAATAATTTAGTAAAAATTTTCCGATCGATAAGAGATAGATATGAAGAAGATAAATTACCATCCATGAAACTAAGACTTATAAATCAAAGAAATACAGATAATAATCAATATGAGCTACCGACTTCAAACGATATAGGTTGCCTAATAGTTGGAGATATTGGTGAATACGAACAAGGAAGAGACATTATAATTGAAGATAAAACAAATTCTTTACAAAGAATCACAAAGTTACATCCCTCTTATATGTCTCTTCAGTATCCATTATTGTTTCCTTATGGAGAAGATGGTTATAGAACAGATTTAAAATATCATGTAAATAACACAAATACCACATACAAAAGAAAAAGAATTTCCATGAGAGAATTTTATTGTTATCAATTACTAGAACATCAAAATCAAAGTGATATCCTATTTATAAGTGGAAGACTATTACAACAATATGTAGTTGACGCATATGCCTGCGTAGAGGAAGATAAATTTGATTACATTAGAAAAAATAAAAAAAATTTAAGATCAGAATTTTATCAAGGAATTCAGGATGCTATTACAAAATGAGATACGAATGCACAGGTAATAGGTAAAAGAATTATTCTTCCTTCCAGTCATACCGGAAGTTCTAGATACATGATCCAAAACTACCATGACGTAATGGCTATTTGTACATATTATGGAAATCCTGATTTATTCATAACATTTACATGTAATCCAAAATGACCAAAAATTACTAGAGCTTTAATAAAAATACCTGGTTCTAATTCTGCACATAGACCTGATATTATCGTAAGAGTTTTTAAAATGAAATTAGAACATTTTTTATCAACTATAAAAAATTAAAAAATTTTCGGAAGAATTGTAGCAGGTTAGTATATTCTTTTGACATTTGCGTTTTTTTTATTACCTATAAACACTAAATAATATTAGATATTTCTTCTATTAAAAATATCTAAACTAAATTTTTTGTTCAACTTTTGTAGATCTGTACGTAATAGAATTTTAGGAACGGGGTTTGCCACATTGTCACTTCCTATTTTGGTTACATACCGACGATAAACTACATGATCCATCAAAAATTGATAAATTTATTTCCGCCGAAATTCCTGACCCCCAAAAAAATAAAATAAAATACAGTGTTGTTGCTGAATTTATGATGCATGGACCATGTGGAATAGCAAAACCAACTGCTCAATGTATGAAAGACTCAGAGTGTTCCAAAAAATTCTCGAAACAAATTAAAAATGAAACATATATTGAGGAAAATGGAATTGTCAATTATAGAAGAAGAGTTACAAATTTCTACGTTGAAAAAGATGGTATTAAATTAGATAATAGATATGTTGTCCCACATAATATAGATCTATGTCTTAAATATAATGCTCACATTAATGTAAAAATCTGCTCTCAATCAATGCTTATAAAATATTTATTTAAATATTTAACAAAAGGACCTGATAGAATAAGAGCAGTCATAGAAGAAAATATTTGTACAGAAAAGTGCGGGGCAATTATTTATGAAGAAATAGATGAAATAAAAAACTATATTAATTGTAGATACATAACACCCTATGAAGCGTTATGGCGTTTATACGAATATCCAATACACCATAGAAACCCAGCCATTCAACGATTGTCAATACATTTACCAAAAATGCAAAAGATAACATTTAGATCAAACCAACATCTACTCGATATAATCAAACAACCAGATATTCATAAAACAACTCTAACTAAATGGATGGAAATGAATAAAACTGATATCAATGCTAGAAATCTAACTTATAATGAATTTCCAACTAGGTATGTTTGGAATAGTAGATATAAATATTGGTCTTCTAGACAAATAGGACATACAAAAGCCGATCATATTATATCCATCCAAACTCTAGAGAATTATATTATCTAAAATTGTTACTAAACCATCGAAAAGGAATAACAAGCTATGAAAATCTTCAAACTATCGATAACATAACACATCAAGCATATCAGGCAGCATGTTATGCATTAGGTTTATTAGGAGATGACAGAGAATGGGAACAATCAATATTAGAAGCATCTTTTTGGTCTACATCATCACAGCTACGACATTTATTTATTATTATACTATTATTTTGTAATGTAAATAATCCACTTAAATTACTCGAAAAAAACAGGAAACTTATGACTGATGATATCTTATACAAAATTTAAAAAATTTTTAACAACCCATATTTTGAAATACCAGAAAATGAATTATATAATTTTACATTGCACGAACTAGAAAAATTATTAAACCTAAATTCATCAACTTTAGCTCATTTTAATCTACCCCTACCTACTGGTTCACTGATAAATGATTTAAACAATAAACTTTTAAGAGAGGAACTTAATTATGATATAAATAAATCAAAAATAGAAAATTCTATGTTGGCAAATAATTTAAACAATGAACAGCGAATTATTTACCATAAGATTTTAGAATCTGTTGTTGACAAACAAAACAACTTATTTTTTATTTATGGCCATGGAGGGACTGGGAAAACATATTTGTGGAATACAATTATAAAAAAAATTAGATCTAATAATGAAATAATCCTAGCCGTCGCATCTTCAGGAATAGCATCACTATTATTGCCAAAGGAAGAACTGCAGATTCTAGATTTCGAATACCATTATCGATGGATAAATTTTCAACATGTCATATAAAAAAAGGAACCCAATTAGCACATTTAATTGAAAAAACATCATTAATTTTATGGGATGAAGCACCTATGACTAATAAATATTGCTTTGAGGCATTAGATAAAACACTTCAGGATTTACGAAACAATTTTGACCAACCATTCGGCGGAATGACAGTTATTCTAGGGGGTGATTTTTGACAAATCCTACCTGTTTTACCTACCGGAACAAAAGAACACATAATAGATGCATGCATAAATAATTCATATTTATGGCCACACTTTAAGGTTTTAACATTAACAGAAAATATGCGATTAAAACATTTTAATACAACATTAGAAGAAAAAAAAGAAATTGAAAATGTTTCAAAATGGACATTGGACATTGGAAATGATACTGCTGAAGGAATAAAAGATTTAGAAAATGAAGATATTACATGAATAAAAATACCTAAGAAATACTGTGTTGATTCTGACCTAGATCCAATTGAGAAAATAACAACAACCGCCGACGATATAAATAAACATATATTATCCTTGGTACCTAATGAGATAAAAACTTATTATAGTTATGACACAATACTACCTTCATCAGAAAACATAGAAGAACTAAATCTCTTATACCCTTAAAAGAATTTTTACACAACTTACTTCAACAGTTTACCACCACATGAACTAAATCTTAAACTAGGAACTCCAATAATGCTTCTGAGAAATCTAAATCAATCTGCTGGACTATGCAATGGAACTAGACTTATCATAACACAGTTAACAAATAAAATAATAGAGGGACAGATCATCACTTTAAATAATATTTCCGATAAAATTTATATTCCAAGAATAAAAATGACTGTACATGAATCTAAATGGCCATTTACTTTAAAAAGACGCCAATTCCCTATAAAAATATGTTATGCAATGACAATAAATAAAAGCCAGGGACAATCTTTGAATAAAGTTGGACTATTTTTAGAAAATCAAATATTTAGCCATGGTCAATTATATGTTGCTTTATCTAGAGTGACAAATCCAAAAGGCTTATATATATTACTCAATGATTCAAACAACAA
>NW_010362624.1:290808-305184 GCF_000414095.1 Morus notabilis
ATTACATATTATTTTATATAATATTTATTAATATTGAATAAATTTCTACTCTTATTATTTATTTACAGCATGAGGCAATACAGGGAACAATTCGAGCACGAGATTCGGACTATATTTCCCAAAAAATTGTGCAAGGCAATATATACAATATTAGTAACTTTTATGTTACTGAAAATAAACCAACATACAAAGTCGTTCCACATAGTGTTATGATTCAATTTGCACAAGCAACATCCTTTACTTCAATTGTGGAAGACGCACCACACATCCCATTTTACAAATTCTACTTCATAGAATTCGACCAGTTGTATCAAATAATAAATAATACTGAGATATTAACAGGTACTATCTTACTTAACTTATTTTATTATTACTATAAAAATTTCTTGAATATTTATTTACAGAATTTTCCTATTTATATATAATACTAGATGTTATTGGAGTATTAACAAGTGTCCAGGCACTCGAGCATACACATGTCAGCACTAGACCAACAACATGGCGATCCATAACAATACAAAACATCAGGTATAATAATTTCATACTCTTTTCCCTCAAATTTACTATTCATTACAACTATTTAACATGAATACAATTATTCCTCGCTTTTATCGTTCGCTTTTATTACTCATTCTTATAAACCACCTTTTGCCTACAGAAATGAACAACTGCAGGTAAGCCTATGGGGACATAAAGCCGATCAGTTTGATGAGAACGTCCTTAAAGCATTAAAGGCACTAATTGTGGCTGTTTTCTCATCAATGCTGACAAAGCAATATCTAGGTATTTTCAACATTACTTTATTTAAACTTCTTTATATACACATATACAATGAAATAGCATACATTTATTATTTACTCTACTATATTTCAAGGTAACTCATATGTTTCGAGTACATCAGCAACGATCTTCTATATTGATCCGAATATCCCAGAAACAACAACATTAAAGACAAGGTAAACATACATGTATAGAAAATATATGCTAATAAATTTATCATATTAAATATTAATACATTTTATTTATACCTTCCTGACCTTATTCATATTTTATACGTAGAGATTTTCCCACCAAAATTAACAAATTGAGTTCCTACCACCCCCAAAAATACCTATCCAAACAGTTGAAGAACAAATATCGACAAATAGAAGAACAATACATGAACTCAAAACATTGGATGCACAAAATAATCTGGTTAGTACTATTAACTTTCCTATCATTTTTTTACTATACTTAGTAAACAATTTTAAACAAAATTATTATCTCTTTTATACAGGGTGAAAAATTGACTGTGAGAGCAATAATAGTAAACTTCTCGACGTCTCAAGGATGGTTCTACAATTCTTGCCCCAAATGTTACCGATAATTAAAACAAGCAAGAATAGGTTGGTGGTGTGACAGTCATGGTCATATAAAGTCAACGCCCTCTCCATGGTAAATAGATTTATTACCATACCCTTTTCATTTATTACATATATTTATTTGATTTAATAAAAAAATAAAAACATTACAAAAAATATACATATATATGTATATATGTTACAGGTACAGATTAACAATTCAAATTGAAGATCAAACTGGAGACATAGAGGTCATCACTTTTGGCAGAACCGCTCAGGCATTAATAAAAAAACCATGTTCTGCACTAACAATTGACGAAGGCTTTACCGATCCATTTATAATACCACCAGCTATCGATCAGATCCGAGGACAATCCAAAATCTTCCATATCTTTTTCTAACAACGAGGAACCCAAATGAGTACATTAATTTCTAAAATATTTGAAGACATCCATGTTCCATCATCGCCACCAAAACTATTAACTGCAGGAACATAAGAATCACATAGGTAAATATTGTCTTTAAAATTTTCCAGCAACTATACATAAATAACATTTATATTATATTAATAACACTTTTAAAAATTTCCACATCTTTCAGCCCACCAGCTATAGCATCTTCCCAACTATCAACACCAGCCACATTTGATCCACACACTCCAACACCAAAAAAGCCTAGCACAAGGTAAATCACATTCAACACAACAAAGATTATTAATTTATTCCAAAACATATCTATAGATTATTCCATTCTTTCAGTCCTGAATCAAGAACAACAAGACAATCTACAAAACGCTCAAGAACAAGGTACTTTAAATATTTTTATAATACTTATTTCATACTATATATTTTAGCCACCTTTACTTCTTTTAACACTTATATTTACAACTGATTTCCTCTTTTTTATGCTTGCAGCTAAAAAGAAAGAATTGCTGAGGGATTACAACTTCCTTTGTTTTGCCTGTACATTCTGTATATATATAAATATTCTAAATAATAACACTATATATGTATGCATAAATATGTTTGTACAAATTTTATATCCATCATGTAATACAATGCTATATAATACATGTATATATATAAATATATTTTAAATACAACTACCATATAATATAACACTGCTTTCCGCAGCAACGCGCGGATCTCACGCTCGTTAACACCAATGAGTGCTATAAAATGACAACAATTCAGAATTTGTTTTGAGATTAATTTCATAAATGCCCCTAAAATATGTACCTCATTTTAATGTGCCTCTTAATTTTTCCATCTATAAAAAAATGACTCAAATAACTTTCTCCATCTACTTCCATTTATAAAGCTAATGAGCACTAATGGAAGTGCCCAGGTGGCAAGTAAAAAAAGGTTTAAAAAATACGTAACATGACTTTTATACTCTTTTTATTTAGAAACATAATAAAAACCATAAAATTTGAAAATAAAAAGAGAAAATCAAGTTGGATGAACTTTTTTATTCACCTCACCTGTATTAAAAATTGACCAATATTTTTACGTTTTAGTTAAATGTGAGTTTTATTGAAATGAGATATTTTTCTCATTCATATTCTACTCATAAGTTTGTTGTCAAAGCCAATGAAAATGAACAATTTTCATTACCGGAGCTGTTGATAGTGATTTCTCGTCAACAAAAAACCAGCCGGGTTACCTCTGGTTTCTCTTTGGATTACCGGCCTATGTGTTGAATGTGTGTGAAAATTTATTATTCGGGGTGTATGGTGTGTATAGTTTGAGATGTGCATAAATAAAGAAGACAAGAAATTTTATAGTGGTTCACTCTGTAAAATTAGAGCTACGTCCACTGTGGTTGTATATTTCTTTTGGAGGGGATTACAATTTACATCAATTGCTATCTCTCACTCTTTTTTTTTTCTCTTCTTGGATCTGAACCCCCTCCTCGTATGGGGTCTCCCTTCTTTTATACTGGGCTTCCTTCATTGGGTGGGTTTCCCTCGTAGGCAGAAGCACTCAAGTGCTCTCCCTTTTTTAGGCCCAGACATAGCCCACTAATCAGCACTGTTCACTCAGCCAATTAGTCTTCTATTACGGCTCTGTGCGTCCCTGTAACACTATCCTGTCCCCTATGGGGCGATTTAAGAGCTCACAATTAATGCCTGCTAACGTCTCCCACCTTTGTACGTAACTTGCCACGTCCTCCAGAGAACGTTCCCCTCGTCGCTAGCGACGCTTAGCCCAATCGTCCTTCTTGGTGGTCCCTTCTACGGTCGAGGGATCTTTGTGCCTTAAGCTCGACGGCACGATCTGTCGATGCCAGAAGGAATCGTCGCCCTAAGTTGGACTTTGTGCTTGGGCTCTTTAGAGCTGTAGACGTCGAGGGTTGTTGCTTGGCGAGGAGTAGTTAAGGTCACGTGTCGCATTATCGTTCATCCAGGTGTCCGTCATTTTCCCACAAAACAGCTACCCCCCAGGTCGAGGGCTCCTTTTAGACAGCCTCGAGCTTTGGTTCGGTCGTACTTCCGTGCTTCGGGTGTGGGAAATCGGTCCCAAGCCTTCGTCTGCAATGATGGCTTGAACGCTTCGGATTTCCTTCGGGGGACGCAACTGTCGCGTCGGTCGATTCCCCATGATGACGCAAGGCTTTATTTCGAAAGGACGAATACGAGCCCTTGGATCGCGACTCTTACCGTTTCCCACCCTCGTTTGTCACCGTCAGATTTGGGCAGGATCCCCTTGCCGTTGGATTTTAAAATCTTCATCCAACGGTCAGGGGTCGAGGACTTTCGTCCCTTTAAATACCCTCTTCGAACTTGAAAACTATTTTTTTAAAATGCAAACAACCCCCGTATTTGCTGAACTGCCCTTTTGCTCCGTTGGAATCCTTCTCCACAAAACATCGATTCGTACTTCTTGCTTTTCAAGGCGTGTCGCGAAGCCGCATTCAATCTGAGATTCTCTCCCCGGAACTCTCCTTTACCGGTAAGCTCCATCATCCTCTGTTCGGTTTGCTTACTCCCGGGTTTTTTCCTTGTTGATTCACATATGTGTGGAAATACGCGAAATGTAGAAGTTAGGGATACTTACTCTGTTTTACTTTTCTGCATAGGATAGTTCTGTTTCCATCTTTTTGTTGTCTGTGTTCTTTTGGTTTCTGGGTTCTGGGGAACTTAGGATCCTATGAGTACTCACCGTTACCATTCTCATATGAATGGTCGACGTCAAGTCGAGGCGTTTGAGTAGTCATCGTTTAAAATAGTCATCCTTTTCTTCCTCTCAACGTTAGGGTTTTAACTCAGCTCCCTGTCTTTTTAATCACCAGAACAATGGCCCAAAATTCCCCCAGTCAAGAGGATTCTTCCGTCGTCCGTCCAGACTCCCCTTCATTGGTGGAGATCTCATGGTCTTCTTCGTCTTCAGGCGTCGACTCCGTGCTGAGGGACATAGAAGACGTCAAAGCTAGATATGAACCAGGCGATGGCTTCGGTAGGGAATTTGGCAGTGTAGAACGGATGTTGGACGAGGCGGTAGAGCAGATCCCCTTCACTGGGGGCAGTGTAGGTGGGGTAGCTGCCTCGATGGTAGATGCCCCCCTGGCTGCCATGCGTGGTGATCCGGATAGGCCCTTCTTTACTATCGATGTTATGGCGTCGAGGGTCCGAAATAAAGATATCATCCGGGCTGTAAAGGAAAGATGCATCGACGGGAGGTGGTTCGAATACCTCCTCCGGACATGCATTTTAGGACTAGCATGTCGCCGACCGGGTACCTCCCGGTCTGTACTAGAGTCGTTATGGCGGTGATGACCTTCCCGGTTCATCCTTTTGTAAAAGACTACTGCCATTTTTATGGCATTTCCCCCGCTCAACTGGCGCCGAACTTCTGGTACTACTTTACCGGCGCCTGGATTTTGTGGCACCAATAATTTGATATGAAACTCCCTCTGGATGAGTTCGGATTTATGTACAAACTATGCCACGTCGCCAAGTGTGAGGGGTGGTATTTTTTGAGTGGTCACGGAAGATCTCAGCCCATATTCGGGAAGTTGATACTGGGCATTCCCTCATCGTCACATGGGTGGAAACCCATGTTTTTCATGATTCGCGGGCCTTTCAATTTTCACCCCAGTAACCGCCTGCCCTGTCGAAGGCAGGTGCAGGCGGCGTTTGGGAACATGGGTGAGAATTTTGGCTTTCTTTTACCTTACTTCGCTCCTTTCTTTTTCTTCGTATGCTGACAATCTTTCACCCTTCAGTTAACCAGGACCGGCTTAAGTTTTCTGGAAATAGCTTGGCGAGGGTCGAGGAGGCCTTATCATTTTCGTCCGAGATCCGCCACATTGATACGCTCTTGACCACGTCCAACCTTCGAGCCACCGGGTTGATTCTTGATCTCCCAAACCCTTCAGACCTAGATGTCGTTCGCGCATACTTCCATTTAAGCGATGAAGGTAACTTTTGCTTTTGATGCCTTTATTTATTACGGTTTTCATTTTCCAAGCGCTGACTATATCTTTGTCTCGTCGTTTCCGCGGAGATGGTGTCTTTGAGAATCCAACTCCCTGGCAGCCAGCAATCCGGGCCGAGCCAGCAGCCGCCGTTGAATCAACAACCCCTACCGAGCCAACAGCCCCCGTCGAAGGGAAAGGAGAAAGCTAGCTTTTCTTCCCACGTGCTGAGGAGCAAGAAGACCAAAGGACCTTCGGGGTCGGAGATGAATCCTGCGCGGAAAAAGAAGCGCAGAGAGAAGACGCCAGTGGCTGAGACTTGGACACCGATGGTCCCCATCCCTGAGGTTAACGTTCCTTCGGCGCCGAGGGAACGCGTACTTATTCCCGGGGGAAAAATCATGGATGGAAATTTCCAAGTCTCGGACATCTCTGACGCCGAGATCGGGGCAATGCTGAAACTTCCCCCTCGCTTCTCTTTCATCTTTCAGGCTCTCTACGAGTCTTTCCTCGAGCCACACTGGGTTGCTGCCGCTCAATCTTCCTTGGTCGACCGTCAGCGCAAACAGATCTCCTTCCAAATCCACGTAAGATTTTGTCGAGAGTTTTTTTATTTTTTTTTATTTTTTTTACTCATTATTCTGTATTTTTGACCTTCAATTTTTCAGAGCATGGTCCTTTCCATCCTTAACCTCCTTGACCTAGTTAAGGTTGAGGAGCGTAATAAGGAGATGGACGATGTGGAAGCCAAGCTCAACTCCCTCATCGACGACGCCAAAAAATAGTTAGACGATGCCGTCGAGAAGAGAGACGTGGCCGTGGCCAAGCTGGCGAGTCTAGAAGGCGAACTGGCAAAGTTGACTGCTAAGGTCGCGAATTTTATGAAGTGGGCAGATCTGTCCGATAAAAAGTTGTCTGAAGCAGCTGAGGCAGCGAAGAAGCGTTTCGCTGAGGGGAAGGCCGAGGGGAAGAGGGAAGCCAAAGCTGAAGCTGCAGCTACCTTTAACGCCAGGCGCGTTGAGATTATTGAGGAGTTCCAGGCTTCTCCGGAGCTCACCGACATCCGCAACAAGGATTTTCAGTCTGCAGGTCAACAAATTGTTGATTTGATCAAGAAGGAGCGTCCTGAGTGAGACTTGAGCTTCCTTTATAACTCTCCTCCTCCTGCTGGTGACGACAACCTTTCCCCGCCTGGTGACGGCGATGAATCGGCGGCTGGCGGCGAAGCCTAAAAAGATTTTTACCTCTTTTTTTTGTGTTTGTAACTTAATGTTGATTTGGACATCTTTTTATTTCATCTATATATACCTTCTTTTTTTTTTTATAAAGATAACTGATTTTATTCATACCTTGCTTTGCAATTGTTGTCTTAGAAAATTCCTTAAAATTTTGCTAAGTGTCCGTCTTTCCTCCTTGGAGAATTTGACGCTGATTTCACCCCTTGGGGTCGTCGCCTTAGAAAATTCCTTAGAATGTTGCTAAGTGTCCGTCTTTCCTCCTTGGAGAATTTGACGCTAATTTCACCCATTGGGGTCGTCGCCTTAGAAAATTCCTTAGAATTGTGCTAAGTATTCGCCTTTCCTCCTTGGAGGATCTGATGTCGAATTTACCCCTTGAGGTTGTCGTCTTAGAAAATTCCTTAGAATTTTGTTAAGTATTCGCCTTTCCTCCTTGGAGGATCTGATGTCGAATTTACCCCTTGGGGTTGTCGTCTTAGAAAATTCCTTAGAATTTTGCTAAGTATTCGCCTTTCCTCCTTGGAGGATCTGATGTCGATTTTACCCCTTGGGGTCATCGTGCCATGTTTTTAGTGATCTGTCGACCTCTGTCCTCCCATGTCTGTTTGATATAACCTTAGTTTTTTAAGCAGACATGTTATTAAGGGGTGAATTCCTTTCTTTCTGCAAACATATCAATTTATTTAATTCGTAGAGAATGTACCATTGGGATGCGTAAGAATTACATACACTATTGGTAGTACAGCCTTAGCTGGTCTGCATTCCACGGGTGTTGAATTCTCTTGCCGTCGAGGCTTTCCAAAATGTAGGTGCCAGGACGTAGTACTTCCCTTATACGGTAGGGCCCTTCCCAAGTTGGGCCCAGTGGACCAGTATTTTTAGGTTTTGTACTCTGCGTTACTCTTTTTAATACTAGGTCTCCTGGGACGAACCTTCTTTACCAAGCTTTCTTATTGTAATATCGCGCTGCTCTTTGCTGATAGGCGGCGAGACGCGGTTGGGAGTCGAGCCTTTTTTCTTTCAACAAGTCGAGTTCTCTGTTCATGCCTTCCGTGTTGTCATCGTCATTATGGACGACAGTTCTTAGAGTTGGTGTTTCGATTTCTACAGGGAGCACTACCTCGACGCCATATGCCATAGAGGAGGGTGTTTCACCCGTAGTAGTTCGGCTCGTCGTTCTGTATGCCCATAAGACCTTGAGAAGTTCCTCGGCCCATTTTCCTTTTAGATCGTAGAGTCTCTTTTTGAGGGTATACTTTAGTATTTTATTGACCGCCTCGACTTGTCCGTTAGATTGTGGATCGATTAGCGCCGAGAAGTCTTTCTGAATGCCCAGGCTATCGCAGAATCTGCGTGTTGAGGCATTGTCGAACTGCTTTCCGTTGTCGAACACTATTGAGTAGGGAACCCCGAACCTGCACACGATGTTGTCCCACATGAATTTAGTGTAGGCTGCTTCCGTGGTTGTAGTTAGAGCCTTTGCCTCCGCCTACTTTATGTAGTAGTCTACCGCGACGATTGCAAATTTAAAGCCTCCGGGTGCAAGATGTAATGGCCTGATCAGGTCAACCCCCCATTTGGCGAAGGGCCATGGACTGAGAATGGAAGTTAAATTTTCTGGGGGTGCTCTAGGAATTGTGGCATACCTTTGGCATTTATCGCAATGTCAGGCGTATTGAAAAACGTCATTTTTTAGCGTGGGCCAGTAGTATCCTTGCCTCAAAATCTTTAGAGCCAAAGACTGCCCCCCAGTGTGGTTACCGCAGACTCCTTCATGAATTTCTTAGAGGACCTTCTGGGCTTCGGCATTATCCAGGCACCGCTGTAAAGGTGTTGAGTAGCCTCGTCGATAGAGCAAGCCGTTGTACAACAAGTACTTAACAGCTCTATACCTGATCCGTCTGGCTTCGTCTTTATTGTTTGGCAGTTGTGCGTCCATCAGGTATTGGATGAGTGGCGTCATCCAATTTTCACATGTTTGGACGATTAATGCCTTAGCTTTTTCTTCAATAGTCGGCCGCTCCAATTCTTCGATGGGAACGACCCCTAGTGTGTCAGAATCTCTTGAAGATGCTAGCTTTGCCAGAGCGTCGGCGTTTGCGTTTTTGATTCGTGGTATTTGAAGTATCTTGTAGTTTTTAAACTTAACAAGTTCTTCCTTTACCTTCCTCAAGTACGCTATCATTTTCTCACCGCGCGCTTGGTATTCTTCTTTTACTTGCCCGACGACCAATTGAGAATCGCTGAGGACGCTGAGCCTTTCAATCTTTAGGTGGCTGGCCAATCGTAGTCCCGCGATTAGCGCTTCGTATTCCGCCTTATTGTTCGATGCCTTGAATTTAAATCGAACCGCCGAGGTAATCTTGTGGCCTTCTGGGCTGATTAATAAGACGTCGACTCCTGACCCGCTTTCGCTCGACGCTCCATCCACGTAGAGCTTCCATTCAGTAGTCTCGACTCCTTCAGGCGTGGTGAGAGCTAGCCTATGGGAGAACTCGGCTAAAAAATTGGCCAACGCTTGGCCCTTGATCGCAGTTCTTGGCACATATTTTATGTCAAACTGGCTTAGTTCTACCAACCACTTGAGGAGTTGACCGGAAGTTTCGGGCTTTTGTAGAGCCTGTGTCAACGGGTGGTTTGTAAGAACCCGTTTGGTATGAGATTGGAAATAGTGCCGAAGTTTTCTTGAAGCTACCATCAGGGCGAGGGTTAAGCGCTCCATTTCGTTGTATCTTGATTCGGGGTCGAGGAGCTTCTTACTTACATAGTAGATTGGCAATTGCACCATTTCTTCTTCTCTTATCAATATGGAGCTTACGGCGTGTTGGGAAACAGAGAGGTATAGGCTAAGCTCCTCGTTGGGGTTTGGTTTTGCCAAAATTGGGGGCTTGCCCAAATGTTCCTTCAATTTCTGGAAAGCCTCTTCACATTGCGGTGTCCACTCAAGTTGCCTGCTTCCTTTTAAAGCATCGAAGAAGGGGACGCATTTGTCTGTCATTTTTTATATAAACCTGTTTAGGGCGGTGACACATCCTGTTAACCTTTGCACTTCCTTTGGCTTAGTTGGGGACCACATATCTTGTAGGGCTTTAATTTTCTCGGGGTTTGCTTCTATCCCACGGTTGCTGACCATAAAACCTAGGAATTTCCCCGACCTAACTCCAAAGGCACATTTTTGGGGATTAAGTTTCATGTGGTATTTTCTTAATACACCAAACATTTCCCCCAGATGGTCGACGTGCTGGCTGACCTTGACGCTTTTCACAAGCATATCGTCGACGTAGACCTCCATTGTCTTGCTGAGCTGTTGAGCGAACATTTTATTTACGAGCCTCTGGTAGGTAGCCCCTGCATTTTTTAGGCCGAAAGGCATCACCTCGTAGCAGTAGAGGCCCATGTTGGTTATGAAGGACGTTTGCTCCTCGTCAGCTGGATGCATGGGGATCTGGTTGTATCCAGAGTAGGCATCCATAAAACTCAGCATCTCATGTCCCGCCATGGCGTCGACCATTTGGTCTATACGTGGGAGTGGAAAGCCATCCTCTGGGCAGGCTTTGTTGAGATCGTTGAAGTTGACGCATGTCCTCCAGTCCCCGTTGGACTTGACTACTAGATCGGGGTTTGATACCCAACGTGGGTAATGGGCCTCCCTGATGAATCCATTGTTGATCAGCTTGTCGACCTCCTCTTTCAGTGCTTCATATCTCTCGGGGTTCATCGGTCGACGCTTCTGGTATTTGGGAGGATATGAGGGGTCGAGGTTCAGAGAATGACATATAACGTTGGCGTCGATCCCTTCCATGTCGGCGTGATTCCAGGCGAAGACATCTAATTTTTTCCTGAGGAAGTTCTCGATCTCAACCTTAAGTGATGGGGCTAAGTCTAAGCCTATTTTCAGCACTTTGGTGGACTCGCCTTCATCAACTTGAATTTCCACCAATTGCTCGATGGGTTGAGACCATGTGACCTCCTCTTGAACCCTAGGGTCTATGTCCTCGACGGGGTTCTGATAAACCATCCTAGCCTCCTGTCTCCCCGGCTGGTCATATCCGTGCAGGGCATCGGAGTATGCAACCCTAGTTTCGTACTGGTTGCTCTTTATCTCGCCCACGCCATTTGGGGTAGGGAACTTGACCTTTTGGTGGTAGACGGAAGTTATGGCCCTTAGCGCCTGAAGGGTTGGTCTCCCAATGACGGCGTTGTACTGGGAGCCTCCTTTTATAACCACAAAGTTGGCCATTGTAATAGCCTGTCGGGGTTTTTCTCCAGCGGTTATAGGCGACTGAATGGTCCCCAGGGGGATGACGGAGTCCCTGGTGAAACCATATAGTGGCCTGGAGGTCTTTTCCAACTGTTCCTTTTGGATCCCCATTTTCTCTATGTAGTCGGAGTATAGGAGGTCCACCGAGCTCCCATTGTCTACCAGGATTCGGCACACGGTGTAGTTCCCTATCATGGCTTCCACCACCAATGCGTCATTGTGGGGAAAGTGAACTCCGCTGGCGTCGTCCTCGTTAAAGGCCACGTCGGTGTGGTTGTACCTTGGGGTTTTTGCAGCGGAGATGCTCTAGAATCGCTCCTTGTAAACCCCCCTGGCCTCGTGGGCGTAGTCCTTCTGAGACCTCCTTGAGTCTCATCCTATATAGGGGCCACCGAGGACAGTTCGTATGACGCCGACGGGTTCACGATCTTCTGGGCGCTAGTTCTCCTCTCGGCGTCGACCGTCATTTTGCCCACCGTGGCCGTCATTTCGAGGTCTTCGTTCGGCCCTGAACTCTTGTAACCTTCCCTCACGGATTACTCTTTCGATTTCATCCTTGAAGTCGGCGCAATCGTTGGTGTGGTGGCCGACATCGCCGTGGAACCTACAGAATTTCTTTTGGTTCTTTCGGCTGGGATCTGACTTCATCGGTTCCGATCGGCACAGCAAGTTCCCGCGGCTGACCTGATTGAAGACCTCCTCGACTCTTACCGTTAGCTCGTGGTAGGAATCATATTTTTGGAACAGCCGAGGTTTACGTGCATCCTCTTGTCTGGGCTTCTGGAGCGCTCGACGTCGCAGCTAGCTGCTTGTCTCCGCTTCCTCCACCTCGGCGCTTCTTCCCGTCTTGCCGGCGTCGACCCCCTGTTCAGTCCTTTATTCTTGTTGGACCTGTGCTCAGGGTCGTTGGCGTCTGCCTCCTCGGCGTTGATGTATCCTTGCGCTCGCGTAAGAAATTCCTTGTAGCTGGACGGGGATTTTCGGTTCAGCTCTCTCTTGAAGGGGGTAATCTTCTTCATGCTAGATAACGCCCCTATCAAGGCCTCTCTGTCCGTTATATCCATCGTGGTGGCGAAAGCTTCCCCATATCTCGCGAGCCATTCCCTTAATGATTCGTTCGGCTTTTGGTATATCGTCATCAGATTCTGCTTCGGGGGGACGTACTTTTTAACCCCTATGAATTGGAGAGAAAATGCTTCCTTCAACTCATCCCAGCTCGAGATAAAGTTTGGCCTCAGCGTCCGGAACCATCTTCTGGCATAATCCGTCAAATGGTTCCGAAAGGCTCGGCACATGATCTCCTCAGCATACCCGTGCAAGAGCATGTGCCCTGTGTACATCTCCAAATGGTCGTCGGGATCCCCTCGACCATCATATGGTGGGATCGACGGCGACCTATATTTATCGGGGAAAGGAGGCGCCATTATTTCTTCGATAAATGGATGGTCTTGTGTGTGGCTGGGCGTGATGTCGACGTTTACCCCCTTAGCCACTCGTCCTATGTTCTTTTTTAGATCTGCCACGTCCCCTGTCAGTTTTTGCTCCAAGCTGCCACGTCCGCGAAAGCCCCTTGTGGTCTAATTGGACTTCTTTGGCAAGCACAGGATATGGGTTTCGATGCTGTGTTGGAAGGTTCGACAATCTGGTCTTCGTACTACGAGCTGGGTTCATCGACAGTTGAAACGCCTTCGACGGTTGACAGAGATTGGATATCTGATAATAGAGACGCTATCATCATTGGTGAATACGATGATTGGTTAAGGCTCGGTGAGGCATAGATGAGAGAACGATGAGAGAGAGATGGGCGGTGAGAGAGGACAAGATCTGATTTCAACAATGAAGAAGTTGCGACGACGACTCTGGCCATCAAGGTGGGAGGTAGGCCGCTGAACTGAGGGGTGGGCTGAGTCGAGAGGGTGGTTGTGGGGTGGGTTGGGTTGCCAGAAGGGGAGGTGGTGTGTCATTGTGGAAAGGGTATGGTAGTTGAGGGTTTTTTTTTTCCTTTATACAAATATGTTAATGTTATAGATGGAATTGGATATTTTCAACCATTTTGGTGGTGTTTTGAACCGTTTTAAAAAATTTGAGGCACTTTAAATTAAGCTACATAGTTCAGGAGACAATTATGAAAATATTTTTTTATTAAAAATATAATTTCAAAAAAAAAAGAAAAGAAAAGAACAATGCTCTCAAAAGGAAAAAGGAAAGCAGTATAAAAAAGGCATACATATACGACGGAGAGAAGCCTAAACCAAGAAAGCATGTTCTACTACGACATGAGTGCTAAAAAACGACAGTAAACATAAAACAACAACATTTCAGGAAAACGACAACATTTCTAGAACGACAATAGCTACAGAGGCCAACGAACGAAAGAATGGTTTCTGAAAACGACACAATTAAAAACGACAAAACATAGAAAACGACATCAAACAACAAACGACGATAACTATAATAAACAACAAGAATATACAAATTACAAACGATTACAATTCATAGCAAAACTTACAAACGACAACAAACGATGCCATCAGAAAGCAAATAAAAGAGACAATGGCTTTACAAATAAAACATGTTTTGCTGAGTGTGACAAGAGTTATATAAGACGATGATAATTATTAATCGCCCCTTTACTACGTTCCTCTAATAGAAATTGTAAATTTTTGAACACATGTATCAACCTCGTGCATTTACCGTACCAGCTTCAGTCTTGTAGTATCCCCAAAGTTTTACTGCCCATCTCGGAGGCCATCTTACCAGAATAGGTACAAGAAAAGCTATTGCGAGAATGAGACATCTAGCAATTTCTTTTGGCTGAATATCATTCACTGAACAACCATAAGCAAACATCATTGAGTATAAGGAAATTTGAAGCTCTCTTTGGAAAGGAAACCCAGCCGTGAGATAGATTAGGACATTGACTGATGCTGCAAAACCCAAAGAGTTCCCAAACAAGAACCAATCTGATGTCGCGATGCTGCCCAAAGCTGCAGAAATTGCAGACAATCCTACAGTACTAACTGGACTATACGACTGATCAGGAGATGACGGTGGAGGTGCATAAGAAGTAGTGTTGGTTGAATTAACGTTTGGCTGGGATTTCTCCGCAACAAAACCG